>NW_007578316.1:207967-209967 GCF_000690725.1 Stegastes partitus
GTATGCTGTCTGCTCTCTTTTTCCTCAGATTGTACACTGATTGATTTTGTCTAAGAACAGAGTGAGCTCTGTGATTATGCTATTGGCTTTTTTCTTGCATTGTTTTGTGTATAATTGGTCCATGGAAGGAAGGTCAGCCCTAACGATCCTCTCTGCTGTCTTCACCACCCTCTGGATAGCCTTCCTCTCTGCCTGGGTGGTGTTTCCATACCAGGGTTTACCATATCAGACCTTCTGATCATTGACCCACTCCCTCTACCACCTGAGCCTTCTTCACCAGGGCAGTGGTATGGGCAGTCCAGCTCAGGTTAGCTGTTAGTTCAAGGCCAAGGAACTTGTGGTCGTCCACCTTCTTCACTTCAGTCCCTTTGATGGAGAGGAGCCTCATCGGTGGGGCCTTCTTCCTGACATGTTTCACTTTGAACCAGAATGGAAGGTGTATGAGGATAAATCAGATGATCACAGCCATTACGAGTCAACCTCGGGGGATTCTGATTGCCGGTACCAGATTTGGCCCAATTAGCATTGTTTGTGAGGAGGTACGAGATGAGAGGACAAAAACATCTATAGTTCATTGTTATGTCAGTATACTTATTCATGGTAGTCCTTGTGGAAAAGCCAGATGATGATACATCAAAATTTTAGTCTCCTGGTGATACTTGATGAAAGTTTTGATGATTGCCAAAGGATTAATCATCTGGGGAAAATGAATGCAATGACTGCGCAATGCCAGTGTGGCTCCATCCATTATCTACACACCACTTAATCCTCACTAGGGTCATGGGGGGCTGGAGTCTATCCCAGCTGACTCAGGGTGAAGGCAGGGGACACCTGGACAGGTAACCAGTTTATCACAGGGCTACACTTAGAGACAGACAACCAAGCACACTCACATTCATGCCTATGGACAATTTAGATTCACCAACTGACCTCAGCATGTTTTTGGACTGTGTGGGAGGAAGCCGGAGAACCCGGAGAGAACCCACGCTGCACGGGGAGAACATGGAGACTCCACGCAGAAAGATCCTGGGTGTNAGGAAATCAAAGAAACTCTATTGAACAGAAACTGAACTCACCAGAAAAAGAGCAACGCTGCTCATTTCATAAAGCACTTAAAGTGACCCCTTGTGGTGATGTGAGTGGTGACGTGGTAGTGGGTTGTTGTTGTAGAGTGCAGCCAAACTGCTGGTGGTGTAAAGCATGAATGGAAACTTTAACCATATTTGCAGTCGTCCAAAGGCAACCAGACCAACCGACAACCGCAGAGCTGGTAGATCAGAATTGCCACATGAGTAATTTTTAAAATCATTTTAATGGGTCAATGACAGCAACTGTAGGCAGCTTTCATTTTTGGTCGCCATGTTGGTGCAAGTTTTAAGTTTTAGCTACAATACAGGATTGAAAGTGTTTATTTCTTAAATAAACCACTTTCATGTTGGATGTAATTCTCTGAAGCAATCCAATTAAGAAATGAGAGTTTAAATAAACACCAGTTTCATCTTAACGAACGGCGAGTTGTAAACCTACATAATTGGAAAATGACATTGTTGAGCGGCCGTTAAACTCTTCTGGTGATATAGTTGTGTACAAACGCATTTTTACGTGCACGTCCATCTGTTTGCTTACAGGTTTGCATTAAGCTCACGCAGAAGGGCAGAGTGTGTACCGATCCAGTTACCTATTAACAGAAAGACTGGGCCGTCTTGTATTACCTTACTTCTTTTGTTTGAAGTAAAACCTTCTTCTGCAGTTTTACTGCTTCGGCCTCTCTATTTTGTTCATCTGCTCCCTCCCTCCGGTCTGAACTCTGGAGCTGTTTGCTCTTCACTTTGGAGAAACCATCAGCGTGCTGGACAAGCATCAGGCTGGAATGGGCCACAAGTCGTGTCTTTCATTAAAATAATAACAGTCTATCTATTGGAGCTTTTTATACTCTACTTTAGCAGAAGTCTATCTATCAAACCATTTTCTATACACTGTTTGATCCTCTGTAGGGTCAT
>NW_007578316.1:211613-220419 GCF_000690725.1 Stegastes partitus
AAATAACAGCATCACACATCAACAGTAATGATAAAATTTGAATGTCTTATAATAAAAGGCAAACAGTTCCAGACCCTTTAATACTGACTGTTTGAGGAGCAACGCTGCTTTATGTGAATCATTTTTGCCCAACAACCCTAAACGAAGGCAGGACCTGTGACGCCTGGGGTCTGGTCTCCGTTATCAGACGATACTTAAAGTTTACTGCTCGGACTGAAAGAGAGTTATCAGTGCATCCCTGCTGTTTGCATAGTTTCTCCAGTGAAAGATGGACTTGGACAAGCAGCGATAGGACCCAGGTCAATGTTTACCTCTCACCTTTCTTATCGAGCTGGAAGTTTGCCCTCCACCCAGACAGAAAGCCCCTCGCCTCTCCCTTCAGTGTTCCCTCTGTTCTCTCCACGGCAGGTCCAGTTGTTGAGCAACGCAGCGATTACAACGTTGACAAAGTGAGAACTATGAGAGCCGAAACTGTGAAAACACAAGATGCCGATTACGTTACATTTAACCCTACAGCAGGTGGAGGGCGGACGAAAGGGCAGAACCTGTGGAAGAATGTCTGTTATGAACTTAGAAGGCTGAGCATTGTGTTGTCGACTATTAACCTTTTCCAAAGAGGTTAACCTTAATCCCAAATGTAACTAACATTGACTATGTGGTTCTTATCTTTCATTTGGCCCCATCTGGTGACTCCTCCCTCATTTCTTTGCTTTTAAAGCAGGCATAGTCGTATAATCGATAAATCCACCTCCAGAACTATTCGAAATGCAAATTTAATACTTTAGTCATACAAATGGGGTTCCTCGTCCCACTGAGAAATAAAATCAGTGAAGCTGCTGTATTTGACATTAATATATTACCAATGAGGTCAAATCTATGTGTTTGTTTCTAGTGATAAACCCACCCATTATTGCTGAAATCATAGCAAGCAGCTGTTTTCATTAATAGCAGTACATCATCTGCATATCACCAAAGAGCAGCCAGAGAAAGGTGATGGATGAATGGAGCATTAAGCAGCACATTTAAACAGTCGGATAACTTTCTCATGAGTTGGGGGAGACCATAACAAAGCTAAAAGAAAAAGTGTGTTGCACTTTGACTCATCCAGTGTTCAGATACATGACTCAACCTGAATGCTGCTTGTTTGCTATATTACCTTTATGGTAATTTAGAAATATTTACTTGTTGTTATGCTGCCAAATGACAGAGTCGTCTTTGTACTAATTTTCATTCTTTTATCTATTTATTATTTCACTTTTCATATTTTTTACTCAACAAGTCAAAAAAACAGAATTCAGAAATTGCATACACACCATTGAATGCATAAATGCTTGCATGCTGCATTTTTAAATTCGTATTTTGGACTTTAAAATCAGTTTTCTCACATCAAAGACGAGGCATGTTTGATTCACCTGACAGCTCATGAACTTTCTTAGCGATTCCTCGTAACTCTTGCCAAACCCGGTGATGTTCAGCATGCTTTACGTCAACAGTGTATGACTGTATGTGTACATATGCATGTGTCTGCGTGACAAACCCCCGACTCTGCTCCACGCAGCAGTCATGACAAAGGCACGCCGTCCCACAGCAGACAGAGAGTCTGCAGGCAGAGCGAACGCGCAGATAAATTATGCCGACTAATGGCTCATCAAACTGTCACATTTAGCCCAGACAATGCACGCGGCACCGTCCGACCACAGAAGAAGAAGAAGAAGACACACAGAGGCAAAGGAAAGGCCTATACTTAAAGTGTCGGATGCGTGTCACTCAGGATTCCTCAAAGAGCCTCAGTGACCTGTACAGGCTAACAGAGTGATTAATATGTGAAATGTAGTCGGGTGAAAGGCTAATGTGAAAAGTGGAGAAAGCTTTTTGGAGACAGTGGTTGGACTTTTAGAAATACCTTTTTTTCCCTTTTTCTTTTTTTTTTTTTTAAACCAGAAACCATGCAGCTACGTGTATCCCCAAGCAGTTGGAGGTTGAATATCAAGCCATGTAGACAAACATATAAGTAACCTGTGGCTAGAGCAGTAAAGCATCCATGACTAGGCGTTCACATGCTCTGAATTTGTTTTCAACTTTCCTTTCTCTGTATCAGAACTTCTGAAACTGAAAACTCACACATCAGTAGCGCTTCCTGCTACTGATGTGCTAATGTTGGAAATTTCCACAGAAATTACGAACATTATTTACACGGTGACTGGAAAAGCATGACTAAGATGCAAATGTAAGTGTGCAAAATATGCTTCTAAGACATCATCTGAAATATACTGGAACATCACAGGCATCCATCCATCCATCCATCCATCTTCTTCAGCTTATCCAGAGTTGGGTCGTGTGGTAAAAAGCTATGCAGGACATTCCAGGTAGCCTTCTACTCTGCAATGTTTTTAAATTACTACTGGGGGATCCAAAGGCGTTCCCAAGTTCTGGGTCTATCACCGGGTCTCTTTCCAGCTAGATGTGCCCAGAAAACCTCAGAAGGAAGACACCCAGGAGGCATCCTCATCAGATGCCCAGACCACCTCAGCTGTCTCCTTCTGAAAAGAAGGAACAGCAGCTCTACTCTCAGCACTCTCTGGATATCCAATAATGGGCATATTAAAACTTTCATATGAGTATGGCTTGTTGCTAATAGTCGACAATGTGTACCTTTTACCAGTTATCTGTAATTTATAAGGTAAATGTGAATTTTGAGTTCAATGGTCCCTAATTTACCAAAATTATTAAATAAAATAAACTCAATGTAATGCTAAATGTGCATTTTTGTTTTCAAATTATCAATGCTTGTGAGTTTACTGAGAGGCTGAACAATGTTTTTTATTATTATCATTGTTTTTTTTAAATGATTGTTTAGAGTTTTAGGATTTCTTTCTCAGCATGACATTCACATCTGTGTAAATGTCACATCTCCTTGTACATATCCAATCTCAGTCACGTAGAGCGTCTTAGCAAGAAATCTTTTAATATGCATCTAAATATCTGCTTTTTATTATTGTTATTGTTATTATTATTATATATTTGTGCCACAGTGCACTGCTCTGGAGCGTGGTTGTCAGCTATATTCATGTTTTTTTTTCCTTCCATAGTCTTGTACTAAGCGCTATTAACACTGCTAAAAGAAACCTATGAGTAAGAAACCTTACCTATGAGTCAAGATTATACGTGAGTTGTCCATCCACGGCCTGCCCAAGACTTACACATCTTCCTGTTGAACATTCTGTCACCTTTACGTACGTTATAAAGGACACTGAAACCTCAGGGGAAGGAATACTAAATCTGTAGTCATCTGTCGTCTTGTGCATCAGTTCCATGATTTTATTTATGTTCCTCCTTCAACAGCAGGTGTGGATCCATTTTCCCGAGAAATAAAATCGGTACTGGTTCCAGTGAATTTCCTAACTGCCAGCAGATGTGTGTAAAACCGAAGAACAAAAACCGCATGTCCGTTGTTGGGACACCGTGACACTGTGGGGACTCACCTCTTGGTGAGCGGCTTTGTTTAAGGAAAAGGTGAAGTTAGATTAAGAACAGGGTTACACTCAGATTTTAGGCAACCGCAAGGGTGCGTGTAAGCCTCCGGGAAATGCATGCATGTGAACGGATATATTCTCTGGAGGGTGGAAATACATCTGTTCAGGGTGAGCTGGTTTAAATGTAAACTTGTGTCAAACACGGCAAACAGCTGACTGACCCAATGAATGTGCATTACAAAGCTATGACGGCGTCCAGCCCAACCGCAAAGCCTTTCCCAAGAAGCACATTCAGACTCTCAGCAGACGATCTACTGTTGCTATTTACGTTCTTCCGGCTTTAAAGGAAAAATTCTGCATTTTCCGAAATATATGGAACCTCCTCAGTACTAAATGCCAGACCGCCGACAAGTCCCAACTGCTAAGGCTCAGTGGAGCACTCGGGAGTCAATATTAGTTGGAAGTTAGTTCTGATAAAAGCCTACAGTCAGAGCACCATGCCGATTCAATTTGCACTCCCTCATCCCCCCCATTTACACAGCTGTAGAAATAGTTGTAGTTTAAGTGTAATCATTTCTGACAACCAAAGTCGATGTAAACCTCCTTCCAGCTGGCTGTAACGATCATACAGAATTGTTATCAGCAGTCTTGACCCCAGTTGGAGGCATGAATAACCAAACGGATCGGGCCTTGAAAACAGCACGACTTAAAAAACATTCTGTTTACCTTGGGTTTACTCAGTGTCAGGGGTTAACCGGCAAGAAATTAGCATTGGCTTGTTGTCCTGGTTTTTTGTGAACACCATGGCCTTGAGATAAGTCTTATGAAGCAACTGGATGTAAGGTGTTGTGTGCGGGGCTATTTCTTGGTCTTGGAGTCTTGCCATCACTATAGGACTTCCAACTTGACTGGCATTGCTCCAGACGTGAGAGCTGTATTGATCCTTTCATCTAAATCTCAAGAAAGCTAATAAAAATGCTTCTTTGAATGTTAAAGTTTAGTCGAAAATCAGTACGCTATATGTGTTATGCTAGCTATGCCCATTTTGCTTAACATGTGAGTACAGATGGGTGATTAGTAACAGGTGGTGCCCTGGGATTGGTGCATTCAAACAGATTGCTTCCTCTGGATTGGACAGACCAGCATTTTAAACCAGCTGATACCCATTTATTTCTTGTTTTCTATCATTTGTCACCATTCACAGGCAGCATGAATGACCTATAAGTAGTATTGTAGTTTCTGCAAAATGGGCCAAAAGTTTTAAAGAAAGGCAGATGGTAGGCTTGACAAACCTTTTTTCTGTAATCAAGTCCAGGGTTATGGTTTGATTATTATCTCTGGTTTGTTGTTTTTGTGCGTTGCTCAACTCCAGAGTTTACAATAAGCTAATAAACTGAATCCACCTGTAAGGCGGCCATCTTTGGGTGAGAAGACTGTGAAATTGCCACAGCATGTTGGTCCCCAAGTTCAGGGATATAAAACAGGAAAAATAAAACAAAACATGGAGATAAGAAAAGTGAATGGGAGATAAGAAGTTATGTCTTTACATTCATCACATCCGGGAGTTTGTTTAGACTTTGACGAAGCTGTACGCTGATTTGCTGATTTACTGGACGACTCTTCGTTCTATCTTGATCATCAGAGTAAAGATTGAGAATGAAAACTGTCCCAGCTTGCTCTGACCACCTACTTGTCAAGTTCTAAGGAAACTAAACCCGTCATCAGTAGATGTGTGGACCATGACTAACGAGCAATGCATTTCCATTTAACCCAGATATTGTCTTATGTAAATAAACCTTCTGTAGCTGAACAAATCTTACTTGTTGTTAACCTTGTAGAGACGCACATGGGACGAGCACTGGACTTGTTTCCAGCAGCACGACCCTGAACCACACATGAACCAGACTAGTGCTGCAGCTATTTGGTTTTTACCACTGAGAGTCAAAGCTGATCGTAGTTTTTATGAAGCTGCCTTTCAAACCTACATGTACAAGACTTGAGATGTTATACTCAAACTTTAACAAACAGCCAATCAGTTTAAAATTGTTCATCAGTTCGAGGCAGCAGCACTGAGCCAATGGAGCGTCACATCTTCTGTCATCATTGCGACCGGTCACTAGAACTCTCGTTCGGGGCAAAGTGAGGACACTAATACCCCTGGGGGTGAAGTTTGTTGGTGTGCGAGTGTCTGCCTGTGTGCTGCAGAGATGGTTTTCGGGGGGGGAGTTGTTTCAAGACTGATGGTGGCTGTCAACCTTCTCCGGCCCTCGCAACCCCCTGGCAGAGTCCAGTGCTGGTTGTAACCCTCACACACACACACACACACACACACACACACACACTGTGTATGTGCGTATTATCAGGAACGGAGGGCATCCTAATGAATGACCTCTGACCCCCAGAAAGGGGATCCGGGCAGAGGAAGTTGAGAAGAGAGGTGAAGAGGGGAGATGGAGGTTATGGGGACATGCGGCGCCACATTATGCCTCCTGTCCGTCAAACAGACACCCCCAGCTGCCCCACCCATGGGCGCAACAAGGGTTCATCCACTGAAAGTGACAACCAGTCAACCCCAATAGAGACAAAACACACACACACACTGATGCATAACTTCTACAAGGAGCCCTGAGGTCAAATCTGTGTCCATAATTAGTTTGTCTCAGTGGCACTAAAATGTAGGTAATTGTAAAAGTATGAAATGCATTTTATTTCATGAAGGCACTGGTTTGATTTTTAAACTTCATGACATAAATGATGCATTGAACATTTACCTACTGTAAATTGGGATTAAGCAAATTAAAAGGAAAGTATTTGGATGCAAACAACTAAGAAGTACAGAGCCATGTATAGTGATTATAGTCATTACAACAGCACCTGTCAAGGGGTGGAAAACATTAGGCAGCCAATGAACGATTAGTTCTTGAAGCTGATGTGTCAGAAGCATGAAAACTGGGCATCTTGGAAACTTCAAGAAGGGCCAAACTGTGATGGCCGGATGACTTGATCAGAGCATCTCCGAGTCACGTAGGGGTGTTCCTAGTATACAGTGGTTAATATCCACGAAAAGAAATCCGAGGAAGGACAACTGGAGAACCGGCAGAAGGGTCATGGGCACTCAAAGCTCATTGCTGAGTGACTGTGGCTCAGGCGCCAGTTGTCCTCTTTTGGTGGTTCGATCCGCCGCACCTCCACAGTCTGAGTTGCTCCCAGTGTCAGGCAGCTCTGTGGCCATTGGTGTATGAATGTGTGTGTGAATGAGAACACATTGTAAAGCGCTTTGAGTACCATTAAGGTAGAAAGGTGCTGTATAAATGTAGATCATTACCATTCATCATTTGATGTGCATGGGGAGTGAAGGCTGGCCTGCCTGAGCCAACAGATGAGTATAAATACCAAAAACCTTAACATTGGCATCATAGAAAGGTTTGAAAACACACAATGCATGACAGCTTTCCATGTACGGGGCTGTGTAGCCACAGATGGCTCAGGTTGTCCATGCTGTCCCCAGCTCAATGCTAAAAAATGCCTACAAAGGGCATGTAAGTGTCAGAGCTCCAGCATGGGGGAATGGAAGAAGGTGGCCTGATCTATTGAATCATGTCCTTTTTTTTTAAAGTTATATTGACGGCTGGGTGCGTGTGCATTGTTTACAGGGGGAGCCATGGCAACAGGATGCTTTCTAGGAAGAAAGCAAGCTGGTGTAAGCAGACTATACACACCGTTTTGTAGCAACAGCATTTCCTGATGGCAATAGTGTCTTTGAACATGATAATGCAAACTATCACACTTCAAAAACTGTTCAGGAATAGTTTGAAGAACATGACAAATAATTTAAGGTGTTGCCTTTGCCTCAAACAGAACACGCATCTGTGGGAAGGGCTGAACAAACGAGTCCATCGTGCACTTTACAGGACTTAAAGGATCTGCGACGGATACCACAGGACACCTTCAGAGGTCATGCAGAGTCCATACCTTGATGGGTCAGAGCTGTTTTGACTGAATGAGACATAAGAAAACTCGGATAAACGTGACTTGGTTGGTACAAGTTTAAAAAGAATATACAGTCAGGTGTAGGGTTTTCAACACAACATTAACAAATCATGCCTTGCTTTTGCTGTGCAGAGAAATGTAGCAACACAACATGATTTCAATAAAGGCTGAAGCCGTTTTCATATTTCTTCCCAAACCAATGCAAAAAGCTGAATGTCTGTCTGTTTCCTCCATTGGGATCACACTGACAACACACTGCCTGTACTGGTGAAGTCTCTGCCATCTCATTCACAGCTGAAATGAAAATAATGCTCCGCCTTCAGCTCATGCACTGAACCTTCCAAACTGAATTTTACTGTGTGGTTGAAGCATAGCTGTGGGCAGAGAAAGTGTAAGTGCTACTTGGGGGAGATTTCCTGTCACTCATTGCATGTATTGACTGCTAGTTTTTGAAGGCTGTGCTTTGAGTGGGGGGGCAAAAAAAGCTCCACATAGTTACATTTTTAAGCCAAAAGGGCAGCAAGGTTCAACTAGCAAACTGCAGCAATACCAGAAGAGTGGCGACACACAAGAATGCACACACACACACACACACACACACAGGGACAGAAAAACCTTGGAACCTGTCCCAAAGTGCTGGATGGGTGCCGGGGTTGTCTGTGATTGGCTGATGCCTGGCGTAAGCCCCGCCCCCTTGCCCTGACCCCCCGGGTCTGGGTTTTTAATGCAGCCTCGGCGGGGTCAAGGCTGGGTCGCCACAGAAAGCTAATGACTTCCTCCTAATAAAGACGTGATGTATGAGTTCTGTGATCAGCCCCTGACCAGCAGGTAACCCCAACACCAGGAGGGAGCAGGAGAAACCCACCAATACATTTAAACAAACACAACTAAACTACATCCAGTGTTGAAAATAACTAAAGACAAACTGAAGCAACACTTGCATTTATTGCCATAATTATAACCATGTGGTTGAGTGAAATATAAATGTGTTTACCATCATGAATTCAGATTTGATGCCATCCAACAGTGATAATGCTGACTGAGTGTAAACTGCTTTTCCAGCAGAGGTTTTAATGTGCAAGGACCAAATTTAAAGCAGCAAAATTCTAGAAATGATTGTGCACACTGAGCTGTAAGTTTTTGTGCTTTACTGGCTTGTGCTATATCACCGTATGTAAAAGCAAACACATGAAACGGCGTCTGCAGCAACATGCACCGGCAGATACGCATCAGGGTTCTGTTGGTGCACGCAGCAGTCGTGTACTTAACGAGGAAAAAGTGAAAAAAAAGAACAACAGGAGGCAGGAAATGTAACAAAATCCGAAAAGAAAAAAAAAAAAAAA
>NW_007578316.1:220644-239080 GCF_000690725.1 Stegastes partitus
GTGTGTGTGTGTGTGTGTGTGCGAGCAGAGGAGGGGGGTCATTTGAGCAGGATGCTTGGAAACTCTGATTCATTCAGATTGAGTGGAGTTTCAGCAGTTACAATGGACTGGTTTTACTGGAAGGATTACATGGCATCATAAACCAGAAAACAACCCCCACATCTCGCAGCGCTGCGTTCACTTTAGGCAAAACACAGCTGTAAACAGAGGTTATCTGATCTCAGTTTACCGCAGCAGAGAGAGGGCTGGATGCTCGTGCTGGTGGGGTTAGTTTGAGATTTTAAAATCAAGACGGGCTTCACACCATCGATCCTGGAAAATTCATTTGGTTTAAAAGGTAGTCAGTGATCGTGCATAATTTTGCAAAAGAAATAGTAAATGTGGCCCATGCTATCTAAATAAGCCAACCAGAATTCTCACACAGAGAAACATATGTTTTGCTGTGTCATGAGTTCACGCTACAGGTCTGGACAGAATGCACTGAAGAAAAGTGAGAGAACTTATCTACTGTGTGCATGGAAAAAAAACAACTCACTCTAAACTAACTAGAAGTTTCTAAACTTCTTTGAAACCAGCAATTTAAAGGCATGGAGTGGTGCAAAGTTCACAACTAAAATTAAACAAGAAAACATGATGTGGTTGGGAAGCATCACACACACACATACATGTGATTATCATGTTCTGCAAACAGGTTATATGCATGTTACCCACTGAGTCCATTCATAATGTCATGCCGTTTACCACGAATATGTGCAAATATGAAGCGGCCTACAACTGAACCTCTACCTGCTCCGACAGGTGTCGTTTTGAAGATTCTGGTTTTCTGTCAATCCGTGTTGCTTTCAGCTTTCGGTATGAATGACTCTGAGATTTCACAATTACAATTTCGTCTTAATCTAACTCATTTCTTCCCCCCAGAACAGCAGACAGCAGCCTGTTCAGGAAGAGTCAAATGGAAAGTTTCCTCGCCTTTCACCCTCTCCCTTAGTCACTCTGAGCTTCTGCGGCGATGTTCCATTAGCTTGGATGCTTTTAAAAGGTCGACACAACCAGACGCCGTCGGCACACGAAAACACAGACTTTTCTTTGCCCAAAACATTCTGACCTTCTGGGAAGACGGGAATCCTGCAGGACAAGCAGCTGAGTTTCCTAGTTTAAGTGTAATTAGTGTGATTTGCACCCAGTCCTGCATAACTTACATGAATGCAAATAGAAATAAGTCATATTCAATGTTTATTATTATTTACGCTTGTGCTTTTCCTGCTACGATAAACCAAAATATCTGCAGTGAAGATGATTAAAGGAAACTCACTGCCTAAAGAGAGAGTAGAGCTATCTCATAGTGGACACTAGGTGGCGACACACTGCCAGAAACATGGACATATGCAGAAACACAAACAACAAGGTACTGAGAGACAAACTACATGTGCAATTTAACTGAAATGTCCTATTATCTGCATTCAGTTCATTCATATCCATCTCTCTCGTTCAGATTAAAACTGGAATTTGTATTATCAGTATAAGTCAGACAAGACTGTACAAAGCCTGCAATGTAAAAATAAGACACTATAATGTAAAGCATGTAGTTTATAACATCCTACACTGTGTCCACGCCATTAGTATTGTTGTATTGTGCTTGAATTTTCTCTGGGATGAGTTCTTTATATCTCAATTGCAAGTTTTGGTCATGAGAAGAAGACAAAATTAAAAGCTTAATAGATCCAGAACAGAAAGAGAGAAGAAGAAAGAAGTGATGAAAGGAGGGAGGAAAAAGAGAAGAGACTGTGGAGAAAGAAAGATGTGCAAAAATACAATTAAAAGAGATTGGAGAGAAAACAGGAGGAAGAGAAAAGGAGAGGGAGGGAGGATGAGAGGAAAAAAGATGTGGAGAAATGGCAGCAGTGATGGAAGGAGAGGAGAGAAAAAGTGAGGAAGAGAGATTTAAAAAACAAAGTGGAGGAGGAAGAGAAAAGGGAGAAAGAGGGAAGAGACGGGGGCAGCATCTGTTTCCTGTCTGGAGTCCAGCTGGAGGTGGAACAAACGACAAAAGAAGAAGAAGAGGAGGAGGAGGAGGAGAAGGAGGAGGAGGACGAGGAGGAGGAGAAGGAGAAGGAGGAAGTACCGGCCGGCCTGAGAACCTGCATCATGCACACATGCAGGCTTCCTCAGGGAAAAACCGATCTGACTTCCTCCTCCACGTGCTCATGCGTTTAGCTTTTTAGATTTCTTGTGCAAACACATGAACTAAATACTTAAGAGGAGTAAAGATCGTCCTCATGCTCCTGATGTGTGGATTGTTGAATTTGTTTTTAAAAAATAAACGTTAAAGAGACCAAATCCTGTTGATAAAGACACTGACGTACGTTAGCAGGTGTTTGTCCTGTCAGTTAACCTCAGTTAACCCCTTAAGGAACGTCTACCTGGAGGAAAAAAAAAAGGCCTAAATTTAGCCAGTCACAGCTATAAAACTGCAAGGCCACATTTAATCACCCCGGGCTCTACGGATTAGAGACACTTTGGAGAATTCTGAAATACAATAAGTGACCCTGTGCTTATCGCCACATCAGAATAAGAACTTAAAAATATAAATGATTTTAAAAAACAACACAGATTTTGCAGAGGTTTTATTTTTCTTGGAAGTAAAAAACATCCTGAATGCAGATAGTCACTGACACTAATGTTCCCAAACTGCAGAATGATGCAACAGAGATTAAGCAGGCGGTGAATATGCATCACTTGGCAACTTTCAAATAATGTCTTGAGTTGCGTTTTGCTGCAGTGTGATTTCAGTTCATGCACCTCCAGGGTGGAGAGGGTTAAGGACAGGGATTTTATTTTATTTATTTTTTAATTTTGACTCATAATTACGCACAATATATCTCATCTAACTGGCCTGGCACTCCTCAGAATTCACCAGCAACTCATGAAAATGAAATGAAAAATATTTTATTTATCCCAGAAGGGAAAATTTATTTGAAAAAAACAAAAAAAAACAGGTAAATTCCTGTTTTACCTTTCAGTGGTTTTATTATGAAATTGCATTGCTTCTGAAAATCACCTCTTCTTCACCTTTTAGACTCACAGATGAAGTAAAAGTTAACCCAGAATATCTAAAGCTGTAAATTCACCTGCCTTGAACACTGAATCACAGCATCTGCAATATTGAATAATACAGATTAAAAAAAGAATTTGGTGAACGACAGAGACGTTATTCTCTGATAACGAGTGTGGGCTGCTGCTGCTGCTGCTGCTGCTGCTGCACTTGTGTCGATCTCCAGAGAATTTGAATTGACTATAAATTGCAAATGAAATAGATCGAGTACAGATTAATGTCCGTCCAGGTTACAAATGAACGGATGCTAAAAGTGAGTGGAGATGGATTTACCCTCCGCTACACCTGCAAAACGGCATGTGTGTGTATATGCATGCATGCGTGTGTGTGTGTGTGTGTGTGTGTGTGAGCGAGAGCTGTGCGGCGGGGGGTTGGAGGGGTAGAGTTTCCTGATTTGTTTGTTCCTCTCACACACTTTTCTTCCTGGTCCAGGCTAGATTTAGACTTCCTGTTCAGAGCTATTCTCAGAGCACACACTCTCTCTCTCTCTCTCTCACACACACACACACATTCATATACTCCTGCTTATGCCTTCATATTCATAAATGTGTGTGTCTGTGCTTTTGCATGTCATAAACCATCAAAATCTAACTTCCTATCATTTAGTTTGAGGTAAAGCGCAGCAGCAGCAGGTGCCTCATGGCGACAACAGCGCCGCTCACTTACGGTCGCTGCAGCTCCGAGCTTCGCAGTCCGTCTTTCTCACAGCCTTGACAATCAAAGGAATGAATCTTTTTCATTGTGTGTGCGTTTCCTGTTTGCCTTCATAAACAAAGAGCTCCTGCTCCCTCAGGTCACCGTATTGCAGAGTCACTCTCTCCCCCGTTAAGTTCACTCATCCCCCATCCAGGCTGACGCAACAGCGCGTTATCAGAACATCTGATTGGTCGAAGCAGCAGTCCACCCTTTACAATCCTGTCACAAAAGGGAAACTTACATCCCACAAACCCTTGGAGACATCCAGCCTTTGGCCCAAGTGTGTGTGTTTTTCCTTCAGATAAGCCTTAAGGTGTCAAAATATAAAATCTGTGGAGGATGTTTACTCAGGTTCACTGTAGAGCAGCTTTACTTCATAGTAGAAGTTTTAGACGTCGGCCGCACTGATTAGGAAGAGCGATCTGAGCAATGATCATGAGGTTTGTCTTTTTGTGCAGGTCCAGGTCTCTTGGAAAAGCCCATACCTGTAAAACTTAACTAAAATGAGAGACTAAGAGAATTTGATTCACATAGCAGATAAGACGTCCCAACTGAGTTTGCTTTTTAACTGGTTCTGTAGACGTAGAATTCATATTTACAGCAACAACATCAACCAGAACTAGCCAACAGTTTTGAGTGATGTGCACTTTTCACATGTGCATAAGGGTATCAACTACTTTGTCAAAGCCGCTGGAGTCCCGACGATGATGGAGGTATAGATGTTTTTGCAGATTAATCGAGCCTCATCAGAAGGAGGGAAGCAGTTTGATTATTTTCCCTTGCGGACGTGCACACGGACAGCTGCAGACACCGAGAAGCCTGTTTGTTGTTACTGCTCCACTTTTTTAGATTTCAGGAGTTCATTTGTGGTGTCGTCGATGTGCAACACAAATGTAGTTGGAGAGGAGATAAAATTTATGTCATGGATAGGGAACATATAAGATTAGTCTTAGCCTTTATGTTCTGTGTCTTCCCCTAACACTTTGTATCACTCGGTTAGGTTTAGGAACCAAAACTACGTGGCTCGGGAAAAGACCGCAGTTTGCTTTAAAATACAATTTCAAAATATTAGCATGTCACAAGGCAAACTTGTTGTTACCTAAAGATGTGCAACATGACGCCTGCGAAAACGCTCTGCACTCATGACCTGTTATCGGTCTACTGGACCGGCCAGCACATTGACAAAAGATGCTAAATGGTACCCAGTGTGTCCACATGTGATGCTAAAGGATCCTGACAAAGGAGCAGCACTGGGCCAACATGAGCGTCCCCACAAAAAATGTAAAATATTAACCTCCCAGATGTTCAGATAACTTTTGTTGACTTCATCGGCTGGAGGTTTGAAGTCGTCTCTCACTTAAAATGTTCGACAAAAAAGTTCAGGATGGCGTGATGCAGAGCCACAAGCAAGCCCGTGATTGGCCGAGGGGAAAGCTCATCCGTCAACGTTGTCCGTGGAGACGGTAATTACTTTTGGGGATGTTTGTGTGTCTGCAGGATCCTCCAGCGACAAAACATCAAACCACAACAAAAATGCTGCGCGTCTCCTCCTCTCATGTTATTTATAGGCCTGTTTATTAGACACACACACGCAGATTCTGTTGTGCGTCTGTGTGCGCTCTCTGCCGCGTGATAGATGAGGTTTGTGCGCGTGCGGGCGGGCGCGCGCTTGGCCTTTTGATCGGCCTGATGAATGACTACGTTCACGACATCTGCGTGTTTTTGTTTGTGTGTGTTGGTGCGGCGGAGAAGTGGGATGATTTTGCTTCAAACTTCAAAGTGCAAAAGTAGAAAGGAAAATTCAGACATCCTGCCCCCCCACACGGAAGCACATTTGTAGTTGTGTAGTTGCGGGGACGCTCATTGACAGAACACATCATATCCCTTCACCCTAAACCTAAATCTAAACCTTAACCCTGGGCTCTTAAAACCAACCCTCAAATGATCCTTTGAAGACGTTAGTGCAGGACAAAATGTCATCACTTTCTAAAAATGTCATCGCTCTAAAGATCTGAAGATCTAACGGCGTTCTGACACACACACACACACACACACACACACACACACACACACACACACAAATGGTGGGTCTGAGTCAAAGCTGTGGACGAAGGAGGACGGCCGGACAGGACGGATACCGCCAACCGACCAACCGCTCTGTCATTACCACAGATCCGTCGCTCATATGAGTGTGTGTGTGTGTGTGTGTGTGTGTGTGTTAACATCCTTCCATGCATCTGTTTGTGCTCTCGTTTGATTTATTGAACGGGAAGTTAAATGGCTTAAATATGTGCGTTTGAGTGAATTTGCTCTTGAATTGGTGTTTATGTTGGTAAAAAGCTCCAACATGTTGGAATCATTCTTTTTGCAAATTAGTGCATTTGGTATGACTTTAATAAAAGTGCTCTCACAGTCACAATGTGTTTCTGTTTGGAATGAAGCACAACAAATATCCCAATAAATACAAGTGATGGAGTTACACAGCGGTCCTCATGTAGAAGATGGACGCAGTTATCTCATGAACCCCAATGTTGCTTCATTTTTGCATGTATTTGATTAGTTTCTGGACGGGCTGAGGCGCTGCAAGGTGGGGCAGTGGTTAGCACTGTTGCCTCGCAGCAAGAAGGTTGCCGGTTCATGTCCCTGCGTGGAGTCTCCATGTTCTCCCCGTGCAGCGTGGGTTCTCTCCGGGTTCTCCGGTTTCCTCCCACAGTCCACAAACATGTTGAGGTCAATTGGTGATTGTAAATTGTCCGTAGGTGTGAATGTGAGTGTGCTTGGTTGTCTGTCTCTAAGTGTAGCCCTGTGATAGACTGGTTACCTGTCCAGGTGAACCTGCCTTCACCCTGAGTCAGCTGGGATAGACTCCAGCCCCCCATGACCCTGGTGAGGATTAAGTGGTGTATAGATGATGGATGGATGGATGGGCTGGAAAAAGTTGAACAATTTATTTTCACGAGTCACATCCACAACACGACAATCAAAGTAGGTGTGGTCGTTGGATGCTGATTGTCTTTCCAGAATAAAGATTTAGCATATTTTAGCCACAGCAGGATGTCTCATCTTCACAGACTTACAAGTATCTGATGATTTTTTTTTCTAATTTTCTGTATTTAATTGTAATTTTATCTATTTATCTAGATCTATTTTGTCTGGATGTGGCTCTGATTGTATTCAGTTGCTATAGAAACTTTTTTAAAGTGATTTTTTGATGCTTTGGTTAAATTATTTGCAAATCAACAACACAAATATGTCAAAATGCAACTGTGACTGCAAAAGAATCGTCCCTTTAAATACCCATGATTCATTTTTCCATTTTCCGAGCGCGTTAGTCAGTGTTTGTGTGACAGACGTACGGCTCATCGGCCATTCAAGGAGAAATCACACCACCGCTAACAATCAAGCGGCGACAAAACCCCGGTTAGCCAACTCTTAGCGCCGCTCTCTGTGGAGTCTGGCGGAGCATAAGTCACCCTGCACATTAGCAAGTTGGAACCATTCAACAACAATCCCGGTGGATCAAAAAGAAAGGGGGGGTTAAAGACGCTAAAAATTACCCTAATGCCTCTCAAAACCACTGTTTCATCACACGCTAATCCCCCAGGGTATTGTTTGCATAGCGTAGCTTAAGCTAGCGCGCCTGCGGCTGTAGGATCGGCGGGCCGAGGTCGCCGAGACGGGGGTCTGGAGCTGCGGTCGGTGCGGGGACCGGGTGACTCAGGCGGCCGGCGTGGTCATGAGTGTCCCTGGGTGTGGAGAAAGGGAGACCGGGGGAGGTGGGATTAGCCAGAAGTTCATAATTCTGATTGGGACATCCGTGAGTCAGTCCTGAAGAATGGAGGGGCCAAAAATGAATACGCTCTGGGTGATATTAGGTAACTGTGCACTTTGTGTTTGCCCGTGAGTCAGCCCCGGCCTCCGTGTGGCTCAACGCGGACTTATTCTTGGCATATTTCAGCACCTAAATCCGTCTAACTGTTTCCCCGTAAGCCTTTAGGACGGCTCTCCACATTATGAACGCGTCTTTCTCAAGCGGGCCTGGGCGTGGATGAAGAGACTCTGGGCTGGACGTTATATAACGGGGCTCAGTCGGAGTTTTAGGGAGAAGCCGTGGCTGTTATCCGAGCCGTGCCGAACCAGTCCAGCGATGAGTAAAACACTGAGCCTCTGACTGTCCGAAGGAATCTTTTACTATTGTTGTTTGGCATCCTGTGAATGGGATTAAGGGGAACAGTTGGCAAGATTTCTGCTTTATAAGGCTTTTCATTACACTGTTTTTGTACTATAAAATATCAATGACGAGTCACTCCCCTACTTGTAGCTCGACTTATGTCCTGACCCACTGGTTGAAGACCATCGATCAACAGTGACAGATCTATAACAACCATAATGGGTGAGTGAATGGGAGTGAAAACTGGCCACATGCCTCCAGCTACCGGACCACAAAAACGTGGGTTAAAGATTTGTGCCTCTCCAGAACAACAGCAGTGCGCGCTGTGGAAATGAACTCAGCGATTGTTTCCCAACATTGTGAACTGGAAGCCTCGAGTCCACATTAAAATGAAAAGTGTGAGAAATGTGCGGTGGATGTGGCATCGCGACGACACAATGCGTCCATTCTTTGCTGCGCTGAAGTGCGACATCCTTCCTTTTGTTTTTCCACCGCAGCCTGTTTTCTTTTTTATGAATGAAGAGCCGAGCTGAGCGAAGCACCTGCAGCTCGTATGGGAATGAACGAGTGAATGAATGAGTGGGAACACACACAGGTGTCAGAGCAAACACACACACACACACACACACACACACACACAGGAACTTGGAGGGAACAATCAAGTCGAATGTCACACAATCCCCCCTCCATGACAACCACTGTTATTAAGGTGTTCGGCAGCGCTGCACGTCCACTCTGACTCTATAAATAGATTGAATATTACTGGTATTATGAGAACAAGTGCTGCCGTCGCTGCTTCCGCTGCCTCTGGCTGTTATTGCCAAGTCAGCTGAAATGATTGTGAGTGTCATGCATCAGAGTGTGGATCCAGACTTGTTGAGGTTTTCTTTAGAACAGTCAAAAGTCTGAATTAGTTATTTTAATTTGTTTCATAGGAGGGGAATACACAATATGTAATTTACCCCATTATTATTGCCCACAATTAAAACAAATACATTTAACAATATTGATTTATTTATTGTCAGAAATCAACCATTTCCTGTCAGTTTTCAGTTTTTTTGAACTGGCACATACTTTACATGTCTGTTATTTTATAATGTAAATCCATAGATATGAACTGATTGTAATTTTTTCTAAAAACACTTTTCAGTAATGTCTGACCTTCTGTCTCTCTGGCCTCCATCCAGAGGTTCTTCCAGTCTGTTGCCAGAGAGGCAAAGCTTCAGCAACAGCCTTCAATTTGATCTATATTGTGCCAGTTCACAACACGTCATCTCATAGCTCTTACCACAGAAAAGTAAAGACCTTTTTGAACAGAGAACCCAACAATCAAAAGTTAGATTCCCTACAAGCAAAGCGGTCGGTGATGGTGGGAAGTCGACGGCTTGGGGGGACAAGCAGTTGACTTGGGGTGAGGATGAGGAGGGTGGGGATAGCAGATGGAGAACAGACAATACATAAGAGAACAATGAACATTTTGGAGATGGGTGAGGCCATCGGCTGCAAATCAGAAGTCTGCAAATCACTAAAATTGAATGGCTCTGAGTACAGGGTAGTGGTGAGTCGTATCACCGTTTGACCTCATCCCTCAATAAGAGGTCAGATGACAAACTCTAAAAAATGAAAGGAAAAATTACACTATTAATAACAGATATAACAACATAATGTATCTCAGTATCTATAAAATACGACAGGTATTTGTTGGCTGAGTATTAGAAATGTTGTATTTTCGAGAAAAGCATGAACAATGTGCAGGAAGTCATTCTTTTTTGTCTTTGTTGAACTTTATGTACTCGTTTTTTTTAGGTGCATATTAAACAACCATTGATTTGATCCCTGTTCAACTCATCACCCCGGCAGGCAGAGAGCTCTCAGCCCTCTCTGCCTTGTAGCATCTGGTTCCATCATTGAAACTGCCTTTTGCACAAAACTCCACACAGGACAGTAACCTTGACATATTACAGTTGTTGTATATTTTGCATTTTCTTATTGTTTATTTTCGCCTATTTATTGGTATTTATGGTGGTGGTAACTCTTATCTTGTGCTGTAAAAACCAAATAAAGTATTTCTATCTATCTATGACTGACATTTTTTAAATTGTCAAGTTTGAGGAGTTTCTTTATTTTTACATTTTTTATTGTTTATCTTGTTTCTGTATTTTAAATAGTATTTTTCAGGCATTTATAAATTCTACAATTTCATTCAGCAGATGCTTTTATCAAAAGCGACGTACATCTGAGAGCAGATACAACACAAGCAAGGATCTGGTCAGTAGAAAACAATCTAGATAAGTGGCATAGAACAACTTCAAGTGTGATGGGGCATTGATGCCAATAGCAGGCTGTAGGGAGGTGGTAGGATTTTATTTTTTTATAAATCTGGTATACATTTCTAAATTCCCTCATGAAAATATTTCTTAATTAAGATGTATGCATGCTCTAAATAAGGTTTAACAGATTTTGTAGTTCAGATTACATTTGGTTTAGTGTTAAAATCAAACATTAAACTAAAGTAAACTGCAAAACTTGTTGTGTAAATGCAGCATATATGATTTCCAGAGAAGGCGAAAGTGAACCCAAATGTGAGAAGTTTTATATAATAGAAAAAAAACAAAAATCACGTGTCAACAATACAACTTCTACTACTGTTATTTTTTCCCCTTTGTGTTCTCAAAGCTCTGACTTTTACTCCCTTTTTTCACGTTTTTTCTTATTGTTCATCAAATGACGACGCCCGATGCCGTCATAAATGATCTCGTGTGCCTAAATGCTTTTATTTTGTCAAACGAGGACTTAGTTTAGCTTAAAAAAACCGTTTAAACGGGCATGTTTGTTAAACGTTGACCTCCAGAGAAACAGAAAGCGCTGTTATTACAAACAGCTGACGATGACTCAGCAGGGTGTTCGGCCCGAAAATGTCTTTGTTGTTAGAGACGCTTGAGATTTTTTTGTGTCATTCGTTCTTGCATACGTGAATTAAATGATGCTGCATTGTGAAAAGATGTCTACGTTCTTCTGTAAACATCACTATAGACTGTATAATAAAGCCGGAAACAGGGACGGTGACATCACCCGTCGGTTTGTGGATTACGATTCTTAAGCCGCGATTTTGGAATTTGTTGTCTTCTTTTGAAATCGGACATGACCAGCGAGGCGTGGATCTGACTGAGGACACAATTACAAGGTGGCCCTGCCCTCAAACGTAACCAGCTTTAGTTTTACATAATTTTTTTAATGTTGTATTGTAGGAAACATAAAACAAGCCACTGAAACCAAAATTGTCTTAGGTAATGTTTACTGGGAAAACAGATCAAGGAACAAAAGGGATGATTTTCTGATTCTATACAAACTTTTATTTATTTATTTTTCTGCAACTTGAGATATTGCCCCCTGCTGGCCATTAATGAGAATGCAACTTTCAGGGCCAGGAAGCTACGAGGCGTGTTAGAAAAGTTCCAGGACTGGTGTCACTTAAGATATATTTCAAACTATGACTTTTCCTCTTCAGACGATCAACCAGCACGTCTACAAGGAGATCCTGTTTGCTTCGTTCAGAAGAGGCGAGAGTCGTGGCTGCTTTACCATGACAACACACCTGCTCACAACGCCCTGAGCATCCCACAGTTCCTGGCTGAGAAGAACATCTCCGTGCTGGAGCGACCTCCCTTCTCACCCCACCTGGCTCCGTGGGATCTGTTCCTCTTCCCCAAGCTCAAGGGGGTCATCAAGGGTTTTAAAGACATAGATGACATCAAGATGGCTGTGATGACGGCGCTGCAGAGGATCCTGGAAGAATCCTTACAGGAGTGCATGGCGGTGTGAAGGCAGAGAAGGCTGGGGAAGTGGATTAGAGTCCAGGAGGATTACCTGGAAGGGGAAAACTTCTGTGACACCAGTCCTGAAGCTTTTCTAACACACCTCGTATACTTTTGGTGAACATTTTTCAGTGCTGAGCGCATCTTTTCTTCCATTCTCTGGACTGTGGTTTAAGAAAAGCTCACGTGTAAGCTTCTCTTTGCTATGTCGTCTTTGTGAGGCGATAAATTATAGTTATCAGTGGGGATATTTTTTGACTAAGGTGTGTACTGTGAAACTGTGACACCTGTCTATGAGTCCGTAAAGGTCCTATAAAGTAAATGACATCGTGTGGATGTCGGCATACCGGACGAGCAAATGTTGATGCGTTAGAAAGCATAAATTTGATTTCATTCCAACTGAGCACGTGCAGAATAGATGAGCACTGATCTGCTGCATATATATAAAACAGAGTCTCTAAAGTCTCCTAGAAAGCTGTATAATTAGAACAATTATGCAAATGTGGTGTTCACTGCTGTCCGAAACTCCTCTGGATACGAACCAAGCCTCCACCCAACTCTTGTTTTAAGCTGATTACATAATTTCATCCTACTAAAGAACCCAAATGAATCCTCTGAGTGGCGGTTCTTTCTCAGAGAAACACCAATTTCCCCAAATATTTTACTTTGTCTCTTTCCAGGTCAACATCCCGGGAAGCTGTTAAGAAATTAAACAACAACTTAAAATACAATCCGTCATCTTCACAACACGAATGTTTGCATGTTGTTTGTCAGTCAGGTCGGATTTCTCAACTGCCTCTCAGAAAAGCCTCTCTCTGATCTCATCCGGAGAAGAATGCACGGCGGCAGGGTGGTGTCGAGGTGCAGGACGGTGCCCAGAAGCATCCCGGGGTAAATAAAGTGTAAGCAGTAAACAGCAGCTGGTATCAGTTGTGTGCACGCAGGGCGAAAGCCGCAGAGCCGCGCCGGGCCCTCTCGCATTTGAACCAGCAAATCGCTGCTGTTTACATTCCTCAGTCTGTGTCTGTCGCTCGTAGACGCTGAGTCACCCACACATGGGAATGCCCTACTTCTTTGTACGTATGTGCGTGTGCGAATGTGTGTGTGTGTGTGTGTGTGTGTCCTTCAGCATGCAGCAATTAGCAAATAATTTCCCCTAGCGTGGGTGCAGCTATGTGTATATTGTACATCCCTCTGTGTGTGTTTGTGTGTCTGACTCACTCGATGCATGTCTGGCTAATAATGAGTCAGTCAGTCTGACAGCTGATATCAAGAGCCACAGGCAACTGGCATCAACAGGGCTTTCCCTGATCGCCACACCTGGAAACACACCGAGTCGGGATGTAAACAGGCCACCAACAGGAGGACTGCAAGTCAAGGAAAGCACGCTGCTGATCGGATGAAACAGAAAGTAAAGCCACTCTTTATTTTCTTTAGTCGCTCTTGAAGTCAAGTATAACACCTCTGAGCCTCAACCCGGAGAAAACTGTCTCTTTAGCGGCTAAAGGTTACGACAGGTAGAGCAGCAGGATTACTTCATCGTTCTGAGCATGTTTAGGTTTATATACTGGCTCCCTGCTTCACCTCCCATCATGCACAGTGCAAAATACGGCAGTTTCATCATTCATCTAGACACCATCGTCTGTTTTTATTTATTTGGCTGACAATTTAAAAATGAAGGTTTTAATAACAGATTTTGAGACAGGGCCCCTCTGTAGGCCACATGAATGATGCTGTGTGTGTACAGAATACACAACCCACTGGGTGACACTTCTTCCTTTAGTTTGCGCATCTGAAATGAATCAAAATTCCCCCCCTATTAATTCACAACTATTAAATGATCTCAGTTTAATTTGTACTTGATTTTATATTTTAAATTATTATGTTTTAGAAAACTTGATATTTTAAATGACTAAACATTCAAACCCTCCATTTTTGCACTTGTGGTTGGACCGTACCACTTGCCACCGGGGGAGTTAATAACCAATAACGCAGGTAAACTGTGTCCGCAGCGCTCCAGATCATTGCAATAATTTATCGGCTACACTATGAATATATTTTTTATTTTTACGGTGGCTTAGATTACACATAAAGTAACAGGTTTCATATCATTTTAAAGAACTGATCCAGAGGGTTTGTGGGTGTCTGTGTCTATAATGATACAAACCTTTAAATAATAAGGAGAATGACTAAAAATAGAAAGGATAACATTACTAGATTGGCATTTTATTAACTATTGCATGGATGGATGGATGGATGGATGGTTAAAGCACCTTATAGTAAGCTAGCTGTACACTCTTCCAGATGGTACAGTTCAACCTCAAATTCAGAACACAGATATAAAGAATTAGAAAACTTTTTTTTTTTGCATTTTTGTTAAAAAATCCAATTCTGTAGCAACAAACCGAACATCAATGACAAATTAAACTAAAAGACAATCACCTATTTATTTTCAAAACCAGTTTAGATCTGATTTGATTGTTTTAATGTGTGACTTGAATATAACTTAAGTGTTACACAAACCCTGATTTACATTTTTTTCTTGAGAAATTTTTCACATGGCAACGTCATCTGCTGGTTGATCGGTTCGCTACTAGATAAAATATCACATCAATGATTAGATGCATTACCGTGGAATTTATTAGATATCCATGATGCACAAAGAATACATTTCAGTGATTGTTTTCACTTATCCTGCAAAATATCTCCATGTTTATGGGATGGATTACACAATTTGCTTCCCTCGATTGTGTTTGCTGCATCAAACTGGAGCAGATTTCACAAACGAATGCGTTTCAGCAACAGATCTTATTTTCCCCGATAACATCCTTCATATTGAAACCAGGTGTAGATGTGGTGTCGCTCCAGCGTTAACGATTTAGCCCTTGTGGCTTTTGAGAACAACACTTCATGCCAGCAAAAAGCTTTGGAAATAAATAGGAAAGAGAAGGAGAGAGGGATAATTAAATAAGATGTATGTGTGTGTGTGACCTTCCTCCTCTCTGTAATCAGTCTTCCTATATTTCTCAACACCTCCTCTTCCTCCCTCGCTCCATCCTTTTCCTTTTCATTCATCTCTCTCCTCGAAGCTCTGTCATATTTTCACCATCCCTCTTTCTTATTTATTCCTTTCTCCCTCTCCCCCTCCATCCTCCTCTCACCTTTTCCCTCCATCTTCCTCCCTTTAGTCTGGGTCAGTTTTCTTTTTCTCCTCCAACCCCCCATCTCCTTTAATTTTCTCCGATCACTCTTTCATTCCTCCTACTCTCTCCATCCATTCCCACTCCCACCGGTCTCTCTTTTTTCTTGACTTTTTCTTCATCCTCCCCTCCCTGCTTTTCTGTTCGTCTCATTTTCCATCCATCTCTCCCTCTCCCTCTAATCAGACACTGATAAAGAGAGACAGATAGAGAGAGTGGGTTTTCATCTAATCTGCCAGCCCCTGATTTTGCCGTGACCCCGGGGCCCAGGAGCGCTGAGTGATTTAAGGGTTGCCAGTCTTGATCACGATTGGGCTGAAATCCCCCCCTTTTCACGCAACTCATCTCCCGCCAAGGACGCACGCTGACACACAACGCAGCGGAGATGGACATAACTCACCGGCGTCTCACGGACACGCTCATAAAGACACGTGGCGACTTAAGTAATCACACTTGGAGACACACTGATATAGACATGGACGCTCAAAACTCTGTTTTCTAATAGTACACAAAAAAATGAGTCGTCAAATAAAGTAGGGCTGACATACTTTTGATTCGTACAGGACATCATGTTGCTGAAGTTACTCATTTCCGAAACTTAAGTTTTTATCAGATTCTATACAAACGCTGGAATCGGCAGAATAAGGCGAGCTTACTGTCACAATCAGGAGCGGTTAGCGGCTCAGGAGAATGCTGAGCTGCTGACTCTTTTCCTTGACGATGTGATGGAGAAAACTGGTTTTTAATTTGCATCTATTTGCTAAATCAACAGGAAACTACGAATTAGCTCAATGTACAGATGACCAACATGTAGGTTTTTTTTAGAGCCGGCTAAAACTACAGAATCTCGGAGTGAAAAGGTGAGCGAATGCATTGAAGTGCACGTCATTTTATAGTCTTCCAATGTTACTGCTGCCTACAAAAGGAAATAATCAAATCAATAATCAATCCACTACTGAAAAAGCCTACGATGGATCCAGGTTTTTCAGTCAGCTATAGACCCACATCCAACATCCCTTATATTTCTAAAATTCATGGAAAAAAAAATTGATGCATGAAAATAATGTGACCATCTGCACAAAAAATTCAGAATGCATCATAGTACAGGAACAGCACTAGTGAAAGTCACCAATGATCTTTTAGCTACAGACTGTGCTGCTCTTGATACAGTTGATCACAACATCTTCATACCATGACTGGAACATGCCATTGGGATTAAAGGAACCGCACTAAACTGGTTTAAATTATATGTATCAGACACATTTGTTCATGTTCATGATGATTCCTTCATTCACACTGGAGTTAGTTGTGGAGTTCCACAGGGTTCTGTGTTAGGACCAATATTATTTACCCTGTGCATGCTCTCCTGAGGCAATATTATTAGAAAACACTGGATAAATTTCTATTCTTATGCAGATGACACCCAGTTATATTTCTCTATGAAGCCAAATGAAACCAGTTGCTCAGACTCCACGCATGTCTGAAGGACATAAAGGCCTGGATGACCTGTAATTTTCTTCACTGAAGTTATTGTATTTGGCCCTAAATATCCTAAACCTCAGAAACACACCATCTAACCAGACAGTCTGGACGACATTGCGTTGGCCTCCAGTTCTACTGCGAGGAACCTTGCAGTTATTTTTGACCAGGATACGTCCTTCAACACACACATAAAGCCCGTCTGTAGGACGTCCTTCTTTCCTCTACGTAATATTGTCTGCATCAGGAACATCCTGTCTCAGAATGATGCTGAAAAACTAGTCAGTGTATTAGTGCCTGTAGGCTGGATGATGGCAATTCCCCATTATTATCACGATGTCCAAATAATTCTCTTAAAAAGCTCCAGCAAATGAAAATGCTGCAGCCAGAGTTCTGACAGCAACCATATTAGCTTCTCTTCATGGGTTCCCTGTAAAACCCAGGATCAACCAAGATCCATCTTACCTTAAAGACCTTATTGTCCCACATCATCCTAACAGAGCCCTTCGCTCTCAGACTGCAGCTTTATTTTGTTGTTTGTTGTTGAAGTAGAACAGGAGGCTGTTATCAGACTCCTATGTTGTGGAATCAGTTCCCAGTTTGGGTTTGGGAGGCAGACACCCTCTCTACTTTATGATAAGGCTTGAAACGTTCCTCTTTGATAAAGCTGATAGTTCAGGCTGCTCAGGATCACTTACGCATCACCTACAGCTACACGTCTCTGTGATCTCCAAAATGTTCTTTGTATTGCTTGTCTGTTCTTCCTCTGCTATCGAATTGGACTATATAAAGAAAACTAAATTGACTTTCTAAAAAAATTAAGATCCAGGACCAGGAACCAATGTCAACAAGAGATCTATGAAAAGCTAAACAATATAACAGAACAACAAGGAACAGGTAGGTTATGTAAAATGACGCTTTCAGCCGTCAAGGTGAAACCACTTACATAAGATACTGCATGAGGTCATGAGACACGCCAGTGTTCTGTTTATTATGACAAACACATCCACTGCTCCCTGTAATTTCCAGGTGCCGTAGGACAGTCCCTTGTTGTGGGTGGATACACACAGGTTCAAAGAGGACAAGGGTTACTGCTCTGATTGTTATTGTAGTTACTAGAAGGCGTTTTTTTTTTTTTTACCTGTCTTGTCCTACATCACATATAAACGCAGCCCATCTGTTTGACTGAAACTGATCGTGCGTCCTTTTTTTTGCACAAGAGATAAAAATCAGGGTGCAACTCAGCTGATGCCGTACACAGCAACAGCTGCTATTGACTAACTCTCCATTACATTGCCAAACAGAGCGGGCTACACCTATAATCCTCTATAAGATAAAAGGACTTCATTGGGAATATGATTCATGCGGCGAGGTTGGCTAATAATCAAGATTTGTAGCTCCAAGTTTTGGCTAAAATGGATGTTTGTTTTCATTGCTGGTCATGGAGGAGTCAGCTCGTTTACTTAAGGACTGGATCCAATGTATTAAGGTGTATGTTGGCCATTTTAATTTACAGTATGTCTGTATTATTGTCAAAATGTTCCTCAAGGCCAAACTCACCATCCAGTGATGGTATGTTTCACCTGAGCAGACCATTATTATGACACTGGACATATTTTGGTACCATCCTATGAGCTTAATGACTCTGTTCTTGTATGTAGTTTTGTAAAAATACTAAATATGTCTTTAAGCCCGTCATTCTGATGCATCAGAAAGGCTGGAATTCTCCTTCCAATGACAGTGACAGCTGAAGTTAGATTAAAGCATGCTGGCATTTTGCTCAGGAAAAGTGATTCCAGCAATGTGATCATGATTACAGGTGTGTATTTGTGTTATGCAAGTATTACTTGCCTCGTTAAACTGGTATTTTTGTGACTGCATCACCAAAGAGGACAAGTTGTTCTTCTTGCAGCCAAGATATGAATATTTGAATTGGAAGTAAAGCTTAATTGAGTTGGCTAAA
>NW_007578316.1:244735-250716 GCF_000690725.1 Stegastes partitus
TGGGGCAATGTTCATCAGAAAACTGGTCGACTTGGTCTTGCACTAATAAATGTGTTTTTGAAAAAGCTAAACGGTGTGCACAACATTCGTCCCTCTCCTATGCAATTGCCGAATAAAACAGAGGTGCACAGTTTTGCTTTTGTCCCTTGTGTCACATGATGCAAATCCTAATTTGATGGACATTTATAGGACAATATTATAGAATCATTTATGTCTTATTGCAATAAATACAACATGCAATAGGCCAAAATGTGAATTGTTTTTTATTAAGTAAAGAGGCTTCTGAAGAAATTCCCACAAATTGCGTGTATCTAGACAGCTTTTCTATCGTGTTGACCCACAATAAGAAAGTCTGACTCTCTACGGTTTCCCGCCTCCTACAAACAAAACAAACAAAAAACCCACACACAAGATCACTAATGTCGTAAAATGGGGAAACTAACAGAACCGGATGGATGGCTCTTTGTTTTTGTAAAGGGCAGCAGAGAGATTTTCCCAACTACCACCCATTGAATCTATGAGAAGGACAGAATAACTAAAGGGTATTACCCACAGCACAGCTTACGTGGGAGTCACTGTATTTGAGTTTCATATTCATAAACTCAAACTAGGAGGTCAGCTGATGGTGCTGAGCCTCCAGAGCCTCACTCCCCAAACAATCCTTTATATAGTCTCGCTGCCAGGCTGATTTCCAACAGCTGAGCTCCTCTCTACAGGTGCAGCAGATCTACCTGATGAGCAGGTGAGCTGTGACCTGGTTTTGGTGAAAGAAAGAAAAAACAAAAAAAACACAGCCTTTCGTATCGATCCATAATAACACATCTAAGGCCACGTTTACACATCGTTTACACAAAAATAGATTTTCGAAAATACAATGATTCACACCAAATCGTCTTTCAAAAAAAAATCTGCATTTACACAGACCTGCATAAGAGCTGCTATGAGCATGCCAAACCTACAGGGGGCAGTGTAACGAGAAGCATGTTTGCACGATTCTCCTTTTATGTGTACTTTTATACTTGTTTGCATTATTTCTTATATTTATATGTACATTTTTCTGTTGAGTATGTGTAATGCTGCTGACAACAATGTGAATTTCTCCACTGTGGTATAAATAAAGGCATATCTTATCTTGCAAAGCCGTGCTAGCCAATCATAATCCTGGAAAAATCACAACAATGACCTCTTTCCTCCGTTGCTCCTCCATGTAAGAGAACATTTCTGAATGTAAATGCAAACAGGCCAATAGCGTTTGCACAAAAAACGAGCACTGCTTTAACAGCATCCATTGTGAACATGGGTCACACACATATGACGCTGATGATGTTTTTGTCGCATACTGTGACGTCAAACCTCCGTCTCCTCCTGTCTACAAACAAACGTAAAGTTTTTCCAAATCTCTACTTTGGCCGGAGTTATCAGATCATTTTCGATGACTTGTAGCTTCGTTTACATGCAAACCAAAGGCCCAAACGCATTAAATATCACTGTTTTTGTAATTAATTTACAGACAGTCAACCAGGTGTGAAGGTGTTCAGCCATTCAGAAGCTTGTCCATTAGAAATAAATCCACTTCTATAAGCGATGAGGAGCCAGCGTAAGGATTCTGTCCCATTTGAAGTCAGTTAAAAGAGCATTGTGGATAAATAACTGTCTTTTTTTTTTTGTCTGTTCCTGTGTGTGAGGCCGAGAATCACACACACACACACACACTCGGATGTCAACACGGGTAAGCTGAGCTCCGTCAGGGGAGTCGTTGTGTTCTGCTAATGGTGACATCCATACATTGACCTGTGACTCCAGCTCAGAGGAACTGGACACCTGTGAGGTGACACAGTGTAAACTCCCAAACACACCATGTTTCTCATGACAGAGAAGGGGGGAAAACATATTGTCATCAGCTTTTATTTGTGTGTACAGCGTATGTGTGTGTGTGTGTGTGTGTGTTTCCGGTGGTGTGTGAGCGCAGAGGAAGCCGATCAGTCAGTGGAGTTGAAGGTAAACGGTATTTAGCCCTTCCGAGCCCTGTAGTCATGGGGCTTTGATGTGAGAGTGGAAATGTGTGTGTGTCGATGCGAGAGAGTTTGTCTGTGAGAACACGAGTCGAAGGGGACTTTCTGTGTGTGTGTGTGTGTGTTCGAGTGTGTGTGTGTGTGTGTGCGATTGTGCCACCAGAGGACAACACCGGCAATTTGGCCTCCAGGTGTGCCCACTGACTTTGGGACAGACGCCAACTTCAAACGGGGCATTTCGTCCTCTTCCTCCTCCTCGTCCTCTGACAGATGAAAGGGCGAACCAGGAAGACACAACACAGACAGAAAGAGAGACGACGACGAAGAAGAAGAAGGAGAAGAAGAAGAAGGAGGAGGAAGGGGATCGGAGGGGGAGTTGGGAGTAGAGGTAGGGGGGCAGAATGAAAGGAAACAAGAAAGGAAGGAAAAGGAAGTATGAAAAAAATAGAAAAGTGGAGGAGAGTAGACGGGACTGGAGGACGGAAATGAAGATGAAAACAAAGAAGGACAATGACAGAAATAAAAGCAAATTTATACACGTGACAAACATAAGCTCAACTGAAAGTCCAATTACCGTAATGTCCGGACTATGAGCCACTACTTTTTTCACACACTTTAAACAATGATGCGGCTAATTGATGGATTTTTTTGTGATTTTTATGATTTAAAAAATCTTTCTGTGTAAATATCTCGTTACAACGTGACACCTGCAGCGTAAAAATTTGTTTTCTTTTTAAAGTTAGAGGATGCGACTTATATTCGGGTGCGCTCATAGTCTGAAAATTACGGTACATCGCTTTTTCTGAGCTTTCAACCGCATCTCACGATTTTTAAATGTCAATTAAACTAATTAGAGTGTCATAAGGTGACTTTTTTTTGCTTGAGAGTCAAAATAAGTGGAGCTATGAGGTAAAGATCATGAACATTTGTTTGTTCTCCGAGCCCAGAACCGCAAAGACTCACATGCAAAATGAACGTGCATGCGTAATTCTGTTTTTGTTTGCGTTTCACGACCTCCGCCTGCCCATTGTCCTCCACCACCACTCACACAGATTTGTCAATGAACAGAACAGTAGTGGAAACTTCCATCGTGATGCCAGAGCAGCTGTCGTCATAAATTCATATCACGTTTGTCGTTAAATCATCAGCATCAATCATCGTTATCAAATTGACAACGATAATCCTTGACTTAGTAGCAGCGCTTACAATACAAATAGACATTACAAGGCGGTGCGTCACCACAGCGTGGAGAAACAACTTGATAAAAACATAAAAACATCTGAATAATAGCACGAGTTAAACATTTAAACAGCAATGTGAGCTCAGTGTTTGTTCATGTACACACCTCTGATGGACNTTGCAACAGCAATTGTTTAATTTAGTCACATTATTCACACATTACTGGAAAAAGGCGTGCACGCTACGCTATGATACTCTGACACAGCACATTGTTCCATGCAGCGGGTGACACAACAGTCTAGGAAGCTGTAGCTGATATGTAGTCCTATCAGAAGCTGCTTGTCTCGCTGCAACAAAGATCTGTTTTGTTGGACTTGTAAGGCAAAAAAAAAAAAAAGTAAAGAGAAAGAAATGAAAATGTCAGGGAATTTTCCCTACACAGACTCTTGAGACAGATGCCTGCTATCCCAGGAGGTGTTGCACACACGCAAGGCCCCAAGTTGTTAAACGGATAAATCTGCAGAAAGCAAAATCAGTTTAAAGGACCATTTGGGCGAGCAGCCACTTGATAAAACTGGTGGCATTGCTGAGCAGTTTGGACACAAGGAATCAGACTAAAGTGACCATGAGGATGGCGACATGTGAGGATCAGACTTGTCATGCAACACCCGGGTGAGTTGTTTTGTAGTGACCTTATTGCCACGGTTACAATAAATGGTACAGGAGTCATCGGAGAACATACCTGCTTGCTAATATTGATTTTGAGCCATCGAATTAATTGGATAAACTTGCTTTTAGTTCACATTTTCTGTTGTTTATAAGTCGCTCCGTAATGCTGTGAAACGTGAACAAAGGAGTGATATGTTGCTTCCTGTTATGAGTGCGGCCTCAGAATAATGCTCCACCACTGGGACAGCTGATGAAAGGCCATTGTTGTGTTTATTTCCACGCAGCGGCAGACTTCCGAGGACCTGCGCGGGGTTTTTGGACGGAGACTTTAATGAAAGGGAGCAGAGGGAACATGAGGACAGGCTTCACAGAGGGGCAAGGGAGTACGAGAGGCAGGGACGGGNAACATCTGCCTCATGCAGCCGTCTGATGGCTTCTTGTCAGCAGTTCACAGGCAGATGCAGAAAACTGTCGATTGTGAAGCAGCTTGCTTGCAAGGTATTTATTATACAGAGGATGGTGCTGGCATTTCTCTGTATTTTCCTCACTGTACTTCCAGGAAAAGATAGTATGTCGGTGGTTTTGGACTTTCCTGCCCTGTCTGTGGCACTCATCTGGGTTCTCCTGAAGTTGTAAATGCTTACAGCCGCCTCGCAGATCGCAAATATATTGTTTTTTAAAAAGCTTCAGTAATTCCCTAACCGCAGGGCGCTGCTGTGTTCGACAAACATCAGTCAAACGGGAGTGAGTCCTGCGTTTGTCGAGGGACTATTTTTAGAAGTGGATGAAAACACATTCGGTGCTCTCGTGCCGTGGTTCCCCTCACGCGGTACTTCTGCAGTCGCTGCAGGGAACAGATTGGGATGTTTTAACACTCGGTGCAAAGTTTAGTAGAATTATGATTGCAGTAATTAAAAGAAAACATGATAAAGTATTAAAATAAAAGACAATTAGCTGACAGCACAGAACACACATCCCAGCATCCTGAGTCAGGTGAAGCACTTTAATGTCATCTGTTGGAAAAGAAGTCAAAATAGAAGATTAGAAGTAACAGATAAATGATTTAAACATGGAGATACATGGAGAAAAAGTGCTATGTAGGATCAGTTCATTGTTAGTTTTGGTCCATTTACAAAAAGAAAAATATTTTTTTATAATATTTATTTGTTTATTTTTCTACTGGATGTGTAAATTCTTATATATATTTGTCTTATTATCTTGTTTATTTTTTATTAATATTTATTGTATTTTATTCTTTTTCTTTCTGTAGTTATTTTACTTTATTTTATTTTTTAAATTTTCCGATTTCTATTATTCATGCAAATTCCGAGGGCGACACCAACAGCCGAAACTAAATTCCTTATATGTTGTGTACGTACTTGGCCATTAAAGCTGATTCTGAATATAGACTATGGCCCCAAAGAGACTAATGTTATATTCTGAACTTATAATGAATCCAAAAGTGCATCATGAATAGTCTCCAGTAGAATCTAGAAAGAAGATAGACGGCACATGCGGCTTGATCGAGGGCCGACCGACTTGTGACAGATGTCATGAGTTAGATGTGAACTTGTGATGTTGTGGTGAAACCCTGTGAGAGCGCAGCGCTGATTGTTGTCAGTTGAGTAACTGAGAACCGCCGCCTGCTTTGTTTTCTCGCCGGGATCACTAATGTCACATTAATTTATTGTTCTCCACTCCTCTGGTGCACACTGCAGGATTATTACAGTTTGCGTTTTCTGACTCAGAATTAGTCGGCCTCGCCGTCTACAAGTTCACCGGGTCCGTTTCATGTGACCTAACTGACATGCTGACACATTTCAGGACGGCTGCACAAAGGAGAACTGACACAGTAGATGTAGGATGAGCAGTAACAGGATCCGTCCTACACAGCGGAGCAGACAGGACTCCACTGTGTTACAGCAGACGTAAATACAAACACAGTGGATATTCACAGACTGACTATTGTTCCTGTGCAGCAGAAACAACAATAACTGCGGTAATCGGATGTGCGAGCTGAACTGAGATTATGTCAGAGGTTTTATTGTCTTATAAAAGACAAGAGTCACCAACGTAACAGCGTGACTGGAATTCAAGTTGTTGATGCGTTGACACGACAGC
>NW_007578316.1:250827-256191 GCF_000690725.1 Stegastes partitus
GTGTGTGTGTGTGTGTGTGTGTGTGTGTGTGTGTGTGTGTGAGTGAAAACACCCGACAGACACAAACATCCCGTGTAAGGTCAGAAGGAATCGTCTCATGACACTGGTGGGAATTCACAGTTTGACATTTGACCCAAAACCTCAACATGTGACACAACAAATATCTCCTCACTGCTTCACTGGTTGACTTCCATGTGACGTTATGTTCCCTCTGCAGCCATGGACGTCTTTGTTTTTGTCTGACTATGAAATTTTTTCTTTTGGGGGGCGGGGGGGTGGTGGTGAGCCTTCATTATAGTTCAAAGTGAAGAGAGACAGGAAGTATGGGGAGAGGAGTGGGGGGAGGACCTGCAGTGATGTCATGTGTTGCCTCCCCAACCTGCTGAGCTGCCCTGGTGCCCCAAATTATTATTTTATTGCTATCTCACATCCATGTAGTAGATTTTAGGGGGAAAGAAATCCCATCTAGTCATCACAGTTCAGTGTATCAGTTTGGAAACAGGTCCTGGCTGTATTTTTGAACCCCTGATCCCCCCATGTTCCTCTAATATAGCCATAAGTCTTGACCACGTACCCTCCGTTCCGCTAATTCCAACCTCTTCCCAGGACCAAGCACCAAACCTGGGGAGATAGGGCCTTCTGTCTCCACCCCCACCCTCTGGAACTCTCTCCCACAACATATTAACCACAGGCCAGTTAATATTCAAATCTAAATTAAAAACTCACCTGATCCCACCTGGGCCTTTATCTTGATATTTGGTGTTGTTTTTATCTGCTTGCTGTATTTCTATGTTGTCTACTTTTGTATTAGTTGCTTGTTGTTTATTGCTTTTATCCTGTGAAATAAAATGAATTATTATTATTATTATGATACTTCAGTCTGCTTCGAAGGTCCTGTTGCATAAATGCACAAATAAGTTCCATCTACGTTCGTGCTCAAATGTATTCATACCCTCCCATTAAAGATGAAAAAAAAAAACAGCTGTCATTGAAACAAGTTGAAATTGACAAAAGTAATAAATAAAATTTTTATTAAAATCATGACATTCCTTTTGAATTGTGGTTCCACAGAAATATTTAAACATAAATTTAAAAAAAAAAAAAAAACAAGAATGATGGGACCTGTAGGCTAATATTTTGTTGAACAACCCTTTGAGCCAATCACTGCAATCAAATGTTTTCTGTAACAGGACAGTTGTTTTTTTTTTTTTTTAATTATTCTTTTCAACCACAATTCAAAAGCAATGTCTTATTTCACTAAATAATAATTTAGCAAATTTTTATTTATTATTACTTTTTTCAGTTTCTAGTTATTTGAGTGACTTTTGTGAATTTTGCCTTTTCTTTAACGGAATACATTCGAGGACGACTGCACANTTTTTAAAACTAGGGAGACCAAACAGTCTCGTCCAGATGAGAGATGAGTTGACAAAACACTGATATTCTGTTTGAATTGCTTAAAGTTATTCTCATGCACACAGAGAGACCGGTGCAGCAAGTGAGACTTATTTTGCTCTGTTTACATTAAATCCTTTCTTTGTGGGTGCCCCTATAGCTCACCTGGTTGAGCAGGTGACCCATGAACAGGGACTGTAGTTCCCCGATGCAGCGGTCGTGAGTTCGACTCCCACTCCTGCTCCTGCCGTTCTCTTCTTCCCCCTTTCCTGTCTCACTATCCTATCTAATAAAGGCCAAAAAAACAATTTTAAAATCCTTTATTTGTTATGTAAGTTACAAAGAATAGTAATGGTCGGCTGTCAGCTTGTATGTATTGTGACTGCAAGGTTTTGTCAAAACCTATTTTGTAGTCAAGTCCAATGTCACTGATGTGTTTTGGTAATTCCCTTCAGTGGAGACATAAATCTGTTCGGCAAACAGCACCCTCTATCTTTAGATTCCCAATTTGGGTAAACAGAAATTTCCACCCTTGAAGAGAGGAAACGTGGATGAAACCTCCAGGAGAACAATAGAGTCGGGCCTTTTGTTCCATAACGGACAGCGATGTGGTTATCTGTACAGAGCAGCACGCCGGCTAAAAAGGCCGCAGAGCGATGTTGAGGCGTTGTGTGTTTCCAGCCTCTGGGTGTGGAAGGTGCATTAAGGTTGAGTTAATCTTCTGGATGCACAAACTATGCTGTGGGTTTCTTCAGAAACTTAGCTCAGGTAGATGCCTCTTTGTCAACCGCCCAATTAAATCCCAGCTGTTGCTACAAGATACTAAACAGCATCCATCCAGGAACACAAACAATCCTCCGAGGAGCTCATGCATCGCTGCTCATCTTCATCCCAGAGTTTTATGTGAATGCCCGTAATCCATCTAACTCCTCTGAAAGATAATGTGCTAAAATCCAGTCTATCATCTGCACACAATGTTAGTTTTGATGTGTATCAGAATAACAGGGAAAATCCCATATTTTGATCACCTCACAAAAAAAAACACGTCACCACAAAGACTTTTAAAGTTCACCACGTGGTTTCAGGTTGCACAAGAAAAAGTACGTTTCCCTCCAAACACAGACAGAAAAAAAAATTCAAAAACAAGAGCCGGCTGCCAAAAAGGGAAACATGTTTTTCTGCTCCTTCGTTTCCGCTGCTGCACACCTGTGTCCAGTTTACATTCAGCGAAGCCCGTTTAGCGCTCGTCACAGCCTGCTGCATTCACAGTCATCTGGATAAATGGCCGTCGGGGGAAGTCACAAATCATCGCAGGGTCAGCGTCCAGGAAGAATTCACTCTGAGTCACTAGTTAATATACAGGGAGGACAAAATTGTGTGACTTTAGAGGCGCAAAATAAAGAAGCAAAGAGGACGGAGAGGGATTCTGCTCATAGACAAAGACTTAAATTCAACGTTACATAATTAAAAAGTTTTAATATTGTTTTCCTTTTTATTTAAAAAAGAAATGCAACGATAAATAAATCAAAATCATCAATTTATTAGTCCATCCCTCATTATTTATTAACCTTCCTGTCTGTACTGGAGATGTGAACCTTTAAAGATGGCTCATAAAAATATATAGCTTCATCAAAAAAACAAACAAAAAAAATACCCAGTACTTCTTTAAAACCACTGCAGGTTTTTTAGCAAAAATGACTCCAACAGTGATGCACTCCTTTGGGAACTATTTGTGGATTAATTGACCTTTGGTGTTGTAGGAACGACTTCTGGTAGCGTATGTGGAACTGAGTCGAAATAGAGTCAAAAACTAAAACAGAGGATGAACTAGATAGATGCAATTTTGCATAAAGAAACAATCAGAAGGACCACGTGTGTGTCCTGAAAACTGCAGTGAACAAGTTAGATTTCTGCCTTGTAGCAATTTCTTCTATTAAAACCACACAAGGTGGGGTGGTACGCGCAGAAAAACAATTACCAGCTGCTGTCAAATTCACTCCTTCCTCAGGTGTCTCCCGCTGCCGGCGTCGTGACGACACCCTATTGTCGTTCTGGCAACGGAGCGAGTCTGCAGCCTTATTGAGAAACACCAAAACGGGAGTCAGACGGGGGTTAAAAATCGCATTTTTCTGTGACCTCAGCACCGCAGCCGACTGTCTGGCCACTGCCTCTCCTTTCCCTATCAAAACCGCCGTCTGTTACCCAACCGGAGCAACAATGGCGGCTAATCAGGTTTAATGCCGCGGCGATTAGCCAGGTACAGGGCCGCTGGGTGAGTCACGGTAAGACAGACACAATCGAAAGCAAGAGGGATTTCGCCGCTAATAACCTGCTCTCCAGCCTCCACAGGAGACGCACGCTGACAACACACACACACACACACACACACACACACACACACATACCGTAGACAGAAAAGGAATGAGCAAAGTACAACACACACATTAACACACCCTGAGTAGGTGTGTGTTGCCGTTACAAACATTAGAGAAAAACAGACTGAGAGACAGACAGGCAAAGACAGGCAGACGCTCACTGTAGTCGACTTTCCACTAGTTTAGTAGGTTGTGATTTCTTTTATTTGATGCCCAAACGGCTCAAAAAAACAGAAACCTTGCAGGTTTGATCTCTATTTGTGTCCTTGAAATGGTTAATAGGGAGAAAAAGTGTTCTCCTCGTGCTTCCTCTTATTCTGTGAAGTTAAAGTTTTAGAATAAAAACAACAAAACTGCAAAAATGTCACAGAGTTATTATTGGACTTTTTATCAAGATAATGAGGAAACATTTTTACTTGGCAAGTCTCAAAATATATTCACGCTGAATTTATCATTACGTTTGGTGTAATATCTACTTTCTAGTAATTTTTCCAGCCTTCTGATTCTATGAAGCTTCTCACAGGACTTAGTTAAAAGTCATGAAAAGAGATTGTGGTCAGAAGAAGAAGTCTGAAGACGTTTAATCTTTTGTTAACCTTAACCCAAGTCTTTTTTGTTTCCGAAACCTCACCACAGATGGGAATTTGGGTGCATTTCTAAAAATCCTTGAAGCTCATGCAAGAAAAATAAATAAAAATGGAACAGTGACCACACAAAAAAAGGATTTCCTAATTAGTTTTATAGCGTTAATTCAAACAGGAGCTGTGGTCGTGGAGGGAGACATGAGTAGAGACGAGGAGTAACAGCAGCATGAATAAGGGAGATTTTATGAGATTGAGGTCAAAAACTGTCCTCATCGAAGAGATAACAACAATGTAATATAATAATAATAAAACATTCTAAACAGCTATTTTAAATCACAAAAATCACAACAAATGTCCACCACATCCCAGGCATCCTCTTCCTTTTGCCCGTCTCTATTAATTAGGCCGCCTCCGTGTCTGTTTACGTCTGCCGACTGAGCGATGCATCAATTTCTCGGCATGCGAAACATCAAAAACAGTCTCTGTGCCGCCATATTGACTCCCAGCATCTACTGCACGACACTGTAGGCTGAATGAAGCCAGAGCTCCTCATCATGAATTGTTGAGCCGGTAAGTAAAAGTGCAACCAAAATTAAAGATGACTTAAAACAAATGCGGCCTTTAATGACAGAGAGAGGAAGAAAGAGAAAGAGGAGCGACGCAGAGGAGCGAGGCGAGGTTGTTGCCGTCATAGATCATGTGTAACAATCACTTGCAGCAGAGTGAAGCCCACACACACACTGAGAAACCACAGACAAACACATGTCCGTGCGCAAACACACACACGCGCGCAAACACACCCAGAACCTGATCTATACACAAAAAAAAAACTATCGCACACAAACACAAAACAAGTCTGTACACATGCACAGGAACACACAGTGCAGACGGCGAGGCGTGCATATAGGAACACAAACATCATGAGCAACTGAGAGAATAAAGCTAATTTACAAAAAGTCTGAAAGCCACAGCTGATCACCTTCACCAGACGTTTCACTCAGTCAGTTCAT
>NW_007578316.1:256654-258893 GCF_000690725.1 Stegastes partitus
AAGAAGAATTTAAATATAATCTGCTAAAGTTCTCGTTAGTTTTCCACACAGAGACATAGCTCATTGTTATTAAACTGTATCTCTGTTACAATAAAAGTTGTAACAGAGATTTACAACTTTTATTTACAGAGCAGGTGTTAACCAATCCTGCCATCCCACCACCAGAGAACATCAGCTCATTCATTTAATCGGTGCCCGCCAAACATTGATCCTGGACACATATTTTCTGAGGTTTGCCGGTGCAGTGAGTGGAGACGTGGACTAGTGAGGGGAGATCTTGGTTGGGTTAAACACCAGACAGGTCGTAGCAGCATTAAGGACTGTTGCTGTACAATTCTGGGTGAAGATGCAAAGGCTTGAAGAAAGGAGGGACTTGCTGTAGACTTATGCCTGGATTGGCTTCCTAGTGAAGAAACGTTCCTGATGTTGTACAGAAGGAATCTGACCATAATGCCAGTCTTACCCAGGTTGAGCTTTCGGTGGTGCTTTGTGCATTTGGTCGAGTATACGTAGTACGATCAAAAAGTTCTTAAACTCTTCATGGTGCATGTCACACATTTTGGTTGGCCTGCGGCTACCGTCGAGTAGAAACAGCCTTTTTCACAACAGAAGACCAGACAAAGAGAGCATCAATAGCATGCTTGTTGTTTTCTTCAATGTTAGCTGTGCATCAGGAATTTGTGCCCCAGGGTCGGACTGTCAAGGCAGAGTTCTACGATAGGTGAGAAGGCATGTGGATGCTCCAGTAGCCTGGTCACAGCGAAGTGGATACGTATGGGTGTTTTAGAATAGAATTGATCCCACATTGGGGGAAATTTACACGCCACAGCAGCATCCAAAAATATAGAAAGAAAGTTCAAGAAAATAACAATAATTAAGTAATATGCATGCCCGATGTCTGCACACAGTAGGTCCAAGGCCCCACATAGAGGCTGAATGTGGGGAGAGTGGTAGAGAGCGATGTGTGGTTAAAGTCTCCTGAGATGATGATCACAGACTGAGGGTGTGATGTTTTCAGCTGGGACACTGAACTATGGATGAGCTCAGCAGCATCAGCCGAGGGGGGGATGTAAACTGCAATCTCCAGGAAATGCAAAAACTCCCTCAGCAGGTAAAACCAACCACCAGCAGTTCAACATTCTTCGTGCAGTGCCGCTCTTTAATGCTAATGTGCCCAGGATCACACCATCTCTCATTCACATACATGGCGAGTCCCCAGCCTTTCTTCTTATCACTTTTTGGACACAACAACACAACTTCCCCATCTAAACTAATCCCTGGTTTTGTCTCCCTGTACCGTAACACTGCACACGAACGCTACTTTGAAATCAGGTACAGGTTTTGATTTTTATAGGCAGAATCTCAGAACTTTTTTATTTCATCTTGTATGCAAGCAAGCACCATTAGACACATCCACTGAATGGTAAATGAACAGGACAATAACAGCTGAGTGTCATCAGCATAGCAGCAGCAGCAGTGGAAGTTTATGAAAACGTCAAGCTGTATGATAGACTCTAAAGACCTAAACAGTTCAGTCATGTTCAATAAAACCAAGTCGGGTGCTGCATTAGTTCATTTCTAGTAAATGCAAACATTTCACAGCACACATCCATCTTCTGTTGGCATATATGTAACTGGTCATGTGCATCACCTGACTGGTGTCTCAGCTGGATGATAGCAGTGAGTCAGACAGTCATCCACAGATGAACATGTGGAAGTAACTGACCCGGATCCACAAAGGGAATTTCCACCTCTCCTCTTCCTCCCTCGCTCCTTCCTCCTTTCCCCCCCTCCACAAAAAAAGAATTTCTGCTTTTCTCTGTCGGACAGCGAAGAGTGAGAGGAAAGTTAGGAGGAGAAGGTGTCAACAGAACAGAGATGGAGGTCGGAGGTATTTTCCATGACTTGTTTTTGTTGCCTAAAAATACCATTTTTTTTCCCCCCTCCGGATGATGTTGATTTTACTGTCTGGCAACAATCAAACAAAAATGAATGCAAAACAAAAGTTTATTAAACACATTCCACTTTATTTTTTATGTGACTCATTTGTAAAGTTCCCCACTTTTCTTAGAATTCCCCTGAGAACATGACAGATTTTCACAGACCCTTGACTCTGAAAACTACCAATTTCGCCCTCTGTCTTCACTACGGTCGCTTTGACTGTCTACCTTTATTTGTCTGAACAACTTCTCTCATTGGTTACATATGTGAGTGTGGCTACCTCTCATACATACGCAAA
>NW_007578316.1:259851-262168 GCF_000690725.1 Stegastes partitus
TTTTTTTTTTTGCCTTTTAACCCTCAAACAACACTTTGAAGCAGTAAGAACCTGAAAATGCATCATCACTTTCCAAGAAATAAGCAGGAGAGTACCCACCCACACACATACACAGTACCAGAGTGCCGTCTGAAGGTTTGGCGAATTTGTTTTCACAGAGACTAAAACATCCTCCGATTGTCCGGTGATCTGTGGGCATGATGAAATTTCCCCTGCAAAATGGTAAAAAAAAAAAAAAAAAAAGGAGCTTTAATGATGTTAACGACATCGGGGTTGAGAGAGAAAACAGAGGAGCAGTGAGGCTGAGTGGAGGAGGCAGCGGTGAAGTGGAGGAAACCACACACACACACTGCGAACACTGATGTGGTGAACACACAACTCTGTCATCTGCCCACATACAACCGTATACACACATACGTATGGTGCATACAGTATGGCGACATCAGTAGAAAGAGTTATGTAGGTTCGCTTTAAGCACACGGCTACACAACTGATAGCCAAATTAACACAGGTCGAGTTGGGAAAAGACACAAACTCCTCCTAAAAAATGTGCATTTTACAAATATATATATATGTTAGTATTATAAAGCACTAAAAATGTCGTGGCAGTGGAGCCGAATGAGTCCAAGTGAAACGTGGCCCTTTAATGCCTGTTATGTATAATATGAAAGATATGAGGATAAATGTGATCCTTCGCTCGTCTCTTCCTCCTTCCTGAAGTTCTGTCTCTTCTCTAAAGTGCAGCTCTTGTCCAGAACAAGCAGAGAATGAAAACAGGCCTTGTGGACAGACAGACCTCTATTGTTCCTGAACATGTCTGAAATAAAAGAAAAACAGCACAGAGGGTTTTTTTTTTTTAATGTTTTATTCCTCCTGGGATCAACAGCACATGGAACAAAGTCACAGCACTGATCCCCCCATCCAGCGACGTCCAGCTTCTTTCTGGTTTTCCTCTGCTTCTTATTCAATTGCTTACATATTTATTTTTTTTTGTTCTTTCATCATCTATTCATTCAAATTCAAAAAAACAGAGAGAATGTCTTTCTCCACTTTAAATATTGAACCAAATTTGTATTTCTTATATTCTATTTTTATTTTTTAAGAATATTATCAGCATTCAATTCATAAAAAACAAATAAAATCACTTCATCAGAAGTGCTTGCCCCGTGACCTCTGACCCCCAGACCTTTTTGAAACTGAGTGAATATCTGACATGGATGTTTACGCTGGGTTTTAACTTCTCCAGGCATGTTTTTCATTTTCTACACAATGCACAGCCGAGTTTAACACTGCTAATGCCTTAATCAATCTAATATGTACAATATTTTATGATGGCATGTAGCAAGAGTTCCCTAATACATTTATCCACCTCTCCTTCCACTGTCTGGACAGATTGTCTGAAAGGCTGTGCAGTAATCCCCACATTTAAAATATAATTGCGTCTCCCCCACTCGGTGATGACTTGTTCTTCACCGCGCCTTAGAGCTCCGGCGTTGGGAGCATCTATACGGCGTCCAAACTCACTTCATTTGTGGTCAGAAATGACAGACGCAAAACTTCTAAAGCCCTCGATTTAGCCTTAATTGGTCGTTATTTATATTAGTAAGAAAATTAATAATAGGGAAAAGAAAACAGACGAGCAGAAGCAGCTGCTGCCGGCTTTTAGCGCCACAGAGGATTAGGTTCTGCTTTGTTTAATGGTTGGTATCAAGAGAGCTTGTTGTCCTTTTCCAGATCTTTCTTATTAAACCAGAGCAGCACGCATCAAGGTATGTTCATTCAAGAGAATCAGTGAAACCATTATGATGAAGACGCAGAGACACTTTATTGACTCCCAAAGTGAAATTCAGTAATAAATGCACAGTAAACACAGCATACTGACAACACATGGTGATGGCGGCCTGCATAGGCGCAGCGCCCCCTTCAGGAGACAACGAACGGTTTGAGGGTCTTGTCTATCCCAGACGTTCATTCTGCAAAACTTGCAGCTGAGAGACTTTGCTGAGCGTCAGGACAGTGAACGGCGCTAAAACCGGTTGTGATGTGGACATACTACACCAACACGGAGTCCGATCGGAGACGACGCCGGCAGTTACCAAGAGAGAAGGAAGTGGTATGAACGTAAACAAAGGAGGAGGAAGAGAGCCGGGATCCATGCTAAAGGCTAAAGGCTAAAGGCTAACCCCTCCAGACCAGCAGGACCGTCCTCCTGCTCTCCAATGTCCGCTCCCTCCACAACAAGCTGGACGTTTGCTGAGAGAAACCCTCAGAGAGTGGAGGGACTGCTGTGTGTCTGCTTTAACAGAAACATGGCTCC
>NW_007578316.1:265693-266631 GCF_000690725.1 Stegastes partitus
GGTCGCTTTGACTGTCTACCTTTATTTGTCTGAACAACTTCTCTCATTGGTTACATATGTGAATGTGGCTACCTCTCATACATACGCAAAATGAATGTTGGAGAGTTTGGAGTTTAGAATTGAATGAACTGAGTGAACAGAGTTTAGGGGAGACACCTGCTCATCTAAAGGTCCCACAATTTTTGCTTTGGAAGCTTCTGATTGGTTAATTGACAACATCTGAGTTAATTGGAGGCACCTGTGGATGTATTTTAAGGCACACCTCAAAAACACTGCTTCCTTTTGTGACAACATGAGAAAATCTAAAGAAATCAGCCAAGATATCAGGAGGAGAATCGTCTGGTTCATCCTTGGATACAGTTTGCAGACGCCTGAAGGTTCCACGTTCATCTGTTCAAACAGTTATATCAAGTATAACCACCATGGGAATGTCCAGCCATCATAGCGCTCATGAAGGAGATGGTTCTGTGTCCCAGAGATGAAGTGTTTTGGTGCAAAATGTGCGAATCAACCCCAGAACAAAAGCTAAAGACCTTGTGAAGATGCTGCTGAAGCTGGTCAGAGAGTCATTATCCACAGTGGAACCAGTCCTGTTCCGACATGGGCTGGAAGGCTGCTCAGAGAGGAAGAAGACATCACTCCAGAAGAAACATAGAAAAGACAGATTACAGTTTGCAAATGCACACAGGCAAGCCTGAGAACACACTGTGAAGCACGGAGGTGGCAGCATCATGTTGTGGGGTTGCTTCCCTGCAGCATGGACAGGGAGACCAGTATGTTATGCTTTTTTGGCCTTTTATTATATAGGACAGTGAAGAGAGAGACAGGAAAATAGGGGAAGGACTTGCAACAAAGGGCCAAGAGCGGGATTGGAACCCATGGCAGCTGCATTGGGGACTATAGCCCCTGTATATTAGTCGCCAGCTCAACCATTGGAG
>NW_007578316.1:268275-270717 GCF_000690725.1 Stegastes partitus
TAAAGACTTTCTGGCAAGATTGAACAACATGACATAAAAAATACGTCTTTTGCTTAATATGAGTGCCTGCAGTGCTAATGATTTTTTTTCATAGAGTAGAAATGTATGAAATCTATACAGATAAATGTAACAGAGGATGCTTGTCATAAGAAATTTCGTCAAATGTGTTTTCATGCCCACCAGTCTCACCTCCTCGCTCCGTTTTTAGTTGCTCCTCTGGATTTTCCCAACATCTGGACAACAAATATTCAGCATAGGAGAAATAATTCTTTTCATTCTTTCATTGTTTTCCTTTAACTGCCAGATCTAATCGATTTACTCGTGTCTCAGGATGTATTTTTTATGCTTTCATTTGTTTTTAATCTGCGACTATACATCTTCATGTCTGTCCGTCTGCGTCTGCGTCGCTGTCTGTCTCCGTCTCTCTGGGTGGTCTGTGGTCCAGCAGCCTCCTCTTCTCCCTCCGGTTGGTGGTGCGAGGGTGTTTTAGGGAGGAGGGGGGACAGGGGGTACATGTTGGGTATCGGGGGGACTGGTGGCAGTTATTTCCTCCGTGCGCTCTCCTCCCACTCGCGTTTTACCTTCACTTCCTCCCCTCCTGGTTGTTCCTGGCCCATAAAGAACATACCGTGCCCACACACCAGCGCCGATGCCGAAATGCCCCCCACTAATCCCTAACTGCTCTGAAAAATAAAAAGTTTAGGGGTTAACCGCTGAAACCCAATGACTGCTAACACCCCTGCTTCCCCACCAACACTGACACACACACGCACGCTCGTACCACCCCGGCTCAGCTTTGTGTATATAAACTGTGGTCGCTCACGGGCGGAATGACAGACAACAAGCCGTGCAAAGACACATATATACAATATAGTCATATTCACCCACACTGATGCACACACACACACACACACACACACACACACACACACACAGCAACATATACACAGGCTGACATATACATGCCACACGCAGAGAACCGTCCTCGACACCGCCATCAAAGAGCTGTATGTCGCTTCCTCTCCTCCATGTCTTCCTTTCCTCTGATCTGCTAGCCATTTTACCATCAATTGCCTGGTTGCATTTAAGGGGGGATTTCCCCCCCTCCTCAGATCTGGCAACCGCAACAGCCGAAAAGTCCTGCGGAGGCCGAAAGAGGAGAAAGCAGTGAGTGACTGGCATGTGGGGAGCGCCATGTCTAGTTGCTTTCTGTGTGTTTTCTAAAATGCGGATTACGAAAAAAAAAAAAAAAAGCGTGCGAAAAAAAAAAAAAAAAAAAAGCGTGCGAGTTGGCGTGGAGTTAAATCAATCTCACATGGCTCATTGTTAGCCTCTCGTTAGCAATAATCCCACACTGAGAGGACGACAAAATGTTGTTTGTTGAGATTCGCTGCAGTCCCAGTTAAGCCAGATCTGAATCCTGCAGGCAGCAGTGAGAGGATGAAGGACGATCACAAAGTCAGATCTTCACCTGGTCACAGTCAGACCTCATTCACACCAGTGCTGGTAAATACACTAATGGCCGTTTAAATTTCGTTTGCTGTCAATTATGAGGCAAGTTTTCCAAATGCGTCTATTAAAAAATGCAATATCATCCGGATCATGGACAGGATTTTCTACATATAAAGTCCCTCACACTGTCTTTTATTGCCCCGCTAGATGAAACTCGTACAATACACTGGTCTGGGAAGGAATTATGGCAGAAATTTGGATATTTTTGCAGAAACAGCACCACTTTTGCCGTATTTTGCAGAAAGTAAATATTTAAAGCAGTCTTCTTGTCTGTCCTAGAATATCCATCCATCATCTATACACCGCTTAATCCTCACTAGGGTCATGGGGGGCTGGAGTCTATCCCAGCTGACTCAGGGTGAAGGCAGGGAACACCTGGACAGGTCACCAGTCTATCACAGGGCTACACTTAGAGACAGACAACCAAGCACACTCACATCCACACTTACGGACAATTTAGAATCACCAATTAACCTCAACATGTTTTTGGACTGTAGGAAGACGGAGAACCCGGAGAGAACCCACGCTGCACGGGGAGAACATGGAGACTCCTGGGTGTCCTCACCGGGACGCGAACCGGCGACCTTGCTGTGAGGCGACGGTGCTAACCACCCTGTCCTAGACGATGGAGATGTCATCCACAGAAACACTTTTCTCTCCAGTCTGGAAGCTTTGGATTCAGTTTGTCGCTCAGCTGTCAGATTCATTTCCTGTGACAACTATTCAACTCATCAGTTTATTGTATTAAAAACAAGTTGGCTAGCCATATCTAGCAGCAAGGCGTGGCAGACTTTGGTGTTTGTTTATTTATAAAGCACTGATTGGCAAAATGCCACAATACAAATCTTCCTCGTTAAAGTCGCCCCAAAGTCATGAGTCACCTCGCTCCAGCGGTTGGCTAACCCAACGTCCCACATGCCTGCACTGCAA
>NW_007578316.1:271032-278179 GCF_000690725.1 Stegastes partitus
CTGTATGTTTTGTGGCCGTTCTCCAGACGTTGTGGATCGTCACTGCTGGGGAACCTCCCATGAAACACATATCCTTCGCTTGCTCTCTCTATAGATGTACATGCCACCATTACATGTCACTAACTTTGTGTCTTTTCTCTCCCACTGTTCATGTGTTTTTTTTTCCTCTCTGCACTTTAATCTCTTTACTATCCGCTATCCTGTTCTGAGCCTGGTTCTGCTGGAGATTTCTTCCTGTTAAAGGGGAATTTTCTCTCCCCACTGAGGCCAAGTGTTTGCTCAAGGGGGAAATCCATAAGAAACTCTGGATTTGTTGGGTTTCTCTCTGTAATTTTGCAAGGTCTTCACTATTACCTGTCATTTTGCATGGTCTTGCAATTACAATTTATAGTGATTTTAAGTAAAGTGAATTGAAATGAAATCCCTGTTTCCTGAAATATACTATACTATACCATACCAAGCTACACATCCAACACTCTGAAGCAGTTTCTGGGCCTTTTTTGCTCACAAGTCTAACATGAACTTCCAGATATCCTCACCTCAAACTGACAGTTAATCTTTTTCTATACAGCGATTCAAACATTTACATGCTTCGAGGCGTTCTGTAGTGCAGATTGTTACTGCAGCAGCCACAAAGCTTTACGTCTCTAAAAGCTGCATCTCCTGCGGTATTCTCCTGACAGCTTCAATGACTTCTACAGTGTTGACTTTATCCCCAAACTCCATCTCCCTGTGCTCAAGTAGTATTCCCTAAAAAAGGCCTTTTACATATCCATGGATGCAGTAAGTCACAACGTCATAAATAATGAGGTAGAGAATGATGACGAGGAATTTATCTGTCAGGGTAATGGTGGATATTGAACAAAGGGTAATCTCAATTCTTTAAAATGAAGTATCACTAATTCAGAGTACTATCGGCATAAACTAATAGGACAGTTTAACGAGACAGCAGAAGTTTGCAGACTTATTTGGTCAGTTTAATTTTAACTGCACACCTGTTTGTTGATTGTGTAGAACATTGTCAGGACTCTGGATGAACTTTTTCACCAGTAGAACTGTGCCTCTTACAGAGCTGGTAATGTGACTCTGGGCCCATTTTAAGCCTCACCTACCATGCCTTGACCATGATTTTTACAACTCAAAAAATACAGCCTTTTGTGTCACAGACCTTGTATATTGTGAGGGACTGAATTGTGAACTTTTACTTAATACAGTGTTGTAATCTATTTAGGGCTGCACCAGTGTTGGGTTTAGTTTCAGAGATCTGGTTCTGTTTATCTGGTTAATCTACAACCATCTCCAGGTGGGGCACCTTGTAGTTGGGCACAGAAAAACTTCAAAACTAATCTTTATAAACATGTTGGTATTAATATCCTCATTATGGTATTTTTTTGAATGATTTAAATATTGTGCACCAATCAGCCATGAGATTAAAACCACTAAATAGTGAAGTAAATACCATTAATCATCTTACACTACTTCTGCCATAGCTGCTCCATGCATGACTGATGAACTGATTCTGCTCATCTGACAACTTGGTCTAGAGCAGTCTGTCTCAAATTATACATTTTTTGTTAAAAGCGCCATGAAAAAGTCAACTTGAACTGTGTTTGAACAATAAAAGGCAAACAAAACCTGTGTGAAATGAACCGGTGGGACAACAACAGAGGCTGAGCTGCCTCGTCTAATTCATTACGTCAGCGGTCACAGTTAATGACAACTTAACACTAATTATCAGGGGAAATGATGATGACCAAGTTTGTAATCTGCGGCGATTACACAATCGTCTCCCATACACACCCACACACACACAAACATGAAGACACGACAGAGCAGCTGCAGAAGAATTTCTTAATTTGCTTCTCACGGATTAGCCAACGTTGTTTCTGAGAGGCACCTCAAAGTTAATCATTACGCTCCTCAGTGGGGATTAGCACGAATTTAGCTCAATTAGCAATTAGCGAGGTATAAGCTAGCCTATGACTCATCATCTCAGGATTAGCATCAATTTAGCATTTAGCTTGATTAGCAATTAGCAAAGCCTCAGCTGTACCAATGACTCATAAAGTGTAGGCCTAGATTAGCATACATTTAGCCAAGTTAGCAAAATCAGCAAAGCGTAGCTGACCCGTAACACAAATGAGATTGCATTTATGGACTTGTATTCAGAAGATGCTGTTGTTTTTGTCTTTTGCATCAAATGAAAGTGAAATCATGCAACGTTTGGATGTGAAATGTAGAATTTCTTCAACATGTTGCATCCACCTGGAGCTAACTGTGAAGCTAACATTATCGTTCTTCGAGAGTTGCGACTCGTTTGTCTCCTGCGGTTGACAGTTTTCCATAGAAACAGCAAAAATACAAATATTAAAATAAACCATAACACTCATGGACTAAGAAGAAAAAAAATAAAAAAATGCAAGACAGCGCTAACCATACAGACGTTGAGTCAGTGACACCTTCTGCTTTTTTGCGGTTGAGAGAGGACGGAGGGTGTGAGAAAGAGAAAAATCAAAAATATACAACTTAGGTTATTTCAGTTTGTCTGCGTGAGAATAACGTCACAGAGAAGAGTTCCTTTTTTTTCTCACGCAAAAGCAGACAACTGGCCTACTTCCCGTGGGCCCTGAGCAGGAAGCAGTCAGGGACTCTGGGATGTTTGTGTAAGCCGGCGATGTGTCAAAACTTTGTGTTGTCTTTCACTGCGGCCTGTGTCTTCACTTGCTTTCAACATATTGTTAGCCAACCTGCAGCCGCACACAACTGCAATCCAACACTTTTCACTTTTGCATAATGTTTGTCAGACACTTCCTCTCGTGGCAAAATCTGTATATTCGCTGCTCTCAGGCATCGGCTTCATGAAAAATTGCACGTATAATTGAATGCACATGTCTTTTTGTGTGATAAATCTGAGATAAAGATGAAGTCTGGCCTCATTAGAGTTTGGCTTTATGAGTTTACCATTGTTGCAAATGGTCCTTTAATTTAGTTCTGTAGTTTTCTTTGTTTTTACAACTACGCCTGAATATTTAAAGGTGGAGCTCAGCCACTTACAACTGCAAACTCCACCACCAACCTTACATCCTAACACGGATTCTCGTGCCCCTCTTGGTCGGTGATGTCCTGACCTTCACAGACTTTGAGAGGAGGCTCAGCAGGTACAGAAGTAGCTGCGGCTCCAATGCAGCTTCATGGTAGAACCACCGGCTCAAGCTCCCCATCAGCTGCCTTGATCAAGATATTCAACAAAAGCTGTGCTAGAAAGCTGCCGCAACGCAAAGTCATGCAACCCAAAAGTTTCTCAGGCTGCTGGCGTAGCGCTACGTGGACATGAGTCACCTGGGTGACGTTATCTGATGCTGAAAGATCCAAAACACCAGCGGAAGCATCTCTGATGATGCGTCCACGTATATCAAAGTGATGCGTGGGAACGAAAAACATGCACAGGGGCACGTACCTCCCACGACCAGGCCTCTCAGAACCGCACATTATTTTAGCTTTGCAGCTTGTTGAAGAGACAATTCTTACTGGAGCAGTAACAAAAGTCAATATGTCTGGATCGTACTTATTTACCAAGGACTTGAGAACACAGGAACGGGAACAAAAGGACTGAAATCGTGCTGATATTTAAAGATTCTTTGGATTTCTTATTTTAAACTGAGGGTCTAGTTTTGTGCAAACTGTGGTGATTAAAGACTTTTCACAGCAAACAAAAAGTTTGTCAGTTTTGGCCAAAATCAGTAAAACAGTTAGAGTACTACTAATGAATACAGAATAGCCGATGCTTATGCTGGTGCTAATGGGGATCCTAATAGAGAGAAATATTTATTGTTCAATTACTTTGAAACTTAATGAAGTGACACCTGAGACCACACTTCTCCAGAAAGCTGTTGCACAACATTGCGGAGAACACAACAAACTGGCAAGAAATCCTGTATGTGATACGTACCTTCACGGCAAAATGAACACAAAACCAGAGTCGATGTTATTTTGCTTTCTTGCTCGTCAGAGTGCCGTCATATGGATCCCATTGCGATAACAACCGTGTGGTCCACCAGCCAAATCACTGCTCCGCTCTCATTGTTCTCTGTTTACTCAGCGCTCTGCCGCGCACACTGATGCTGCTGAATGTACTGTGTGTTTGTAGTTACATGTATAGCCCGCTGCCTGTTTCGTTCTCTGCACTGTCATTTTGGACTGAGTGTGGGGTCCCATCACACGTGCTGCCACCGTGCTCCTGTACATGATGGTCTGTGCAGGCTCCATCTATGGATCATTAGATCGGAGTTCCTTTTGAAAGAAGAAGAGACAGAAAACAGCACACAAACACGTCCAGTAACACTATGTAAACAGGTCTGGGCTGCTTTTGAAAAAAATCACATTAAATGAGCAAAAAAGAATCTGAGCATCAACGTCTGAACCTCAAGTTGTTTGGCCAAACAGAAGACGACAAAATTATGTGATAAAAATGAATTGAAAGTGCAATAAAAAATAAGCTGTATAGATGAATGCATTTGGCTCGATTTGATGACTGCAGGCCTGTCATTCAATCAAAACAGGCTTTCACCCTCAGAAGTTATAACAAAACAACTGATTCAAAATCAAGTTTCAGGCTTTGCTTACTATTTCTTCACCCTGATGTTGGACCTGAGCTGGTGAGGAGGACACACATGCTTTGAGATTGACACTAAAAGGCCGTTTTTATGTCACCATGAATCTGAGTTTAAGGAAACTTTGAGGAGAATCTAGTGACGCTCTAATGCGTTCTGAAGTCAATCATGATCCATCCATCCATTATCACGAGGGTCGTGGGGGGTGAAGGCAGGTTCACCTGGACAGGTAACCAGTCTATCACAGGGCTACACTTAGAGACAGACAACCAAGCACACTCACATTCACACCTACGGACAATTTACAATCACCAATTAACCTCAGCATGTTTCTGGACTGCGGGAGGAAGCCGGAGAACCCGGAGAGAACCCACGCTGCACGGGGAGAACATGGAGACTCCACACAGAAAGATCCCGGGTGTCCTCACCGGGACACAAACCGGTGACCTTCTTGCTAACCACTGAGCCACCTTGCAGCCCTTCAGTCATGATGCATTATGGAATATAATTAAGTTTGATGTGGAAACACCTCGGAAACAGTGCAAGGATGAACTTTTGCAGGGAGAAGAACTAGAGGTATAGCAGTATGTCAAAGTAAGTTCACATTTGTTGAAAAAAATAACGTCTTTATGTCTTAACTCATGCTTGAAGAGTTTTTCTTAGTTCACAAGCATACTCTATACATTTAGAAACATCCCCAACAGGCACGTATCACTTCTTTTGATTTTACTGCATCCCTTTGTGTCCCTCCACTACTGATTGGACTGGATCTCCATGAAGGTGATAAGACTGAAAAGAATCCCAGGTGTCTCCTGCTGAGAATTTTCAGCATCTTTAACCACCATAGCTTGGGAAACCAGCTGTTGCAACATGGAGGGTAAATCTGCGTTTCCAATTAGACGTTCATGAGCTTTGCTTTGGAATTATCCAATCAGGACACACTTCAGGTGACTGTTTGAGGTCTTTGATGCTTCACCATTTGTAACATGCCCGTGTAGGAGCGTGGAGAAGTTTCAAACAAACACTCGGCTGGAGGTTGTTTTCAAGGTAAACGATCCAAATGCGACCGTATTAATGAACCATCTTGTCTTAATTCCTCTTTCCCATGCTTTGCCTCACCCTCTCTCACCCTCGCTCTCTCTCTCTCTCTCGCCTGGTACGCTCGTTCAGCACACGAGAGCGTCGCAGGAAGACGAAGTGAAAGTGTTGAAAGTGAATGTTTTTCGCTCATTTTGGCAGACACACAGGAAGCTGAGAGAGACAGTGGCCTGAACAGAGGAAGTCGGATCGCTGCGTGTGTGTGTGTGTGTGTGTGTGTGTGTGTGTGTGTGTGGTCTGAGTGCTGACTGAGCCCTTTCACTGCCACTTTACATGCTGCGGCTGCTGAACCTGATTAAAAACAGCTCAGTGCGGTGCATTAACAGCGTGGGCAGAGAGTCTCTTAACGCAGATTCAATAGACCCATAAACATTTCAACACTCCGGCATCATGTTATGTAACACGTCTGAGAGATATGCATGAAAGGCACGCCGCCCGCCTCATGTGGGTTCTGGAGGAGAACGACGGCAGACGCGCAAAAACAAACAGTTGTTCTCGAGCAAAGTCACGATGAATCTGCGTTTTGGCGAAAGAGGATGTCGCGGGAGGATGTGACGGGGGACGGGTTTTTGGTTTTATTAGCTGGACCGGATGAACGGCCCACTCGAGGCGGCGTGAGGTCATCAGTGTGTGTCGACAAAATAAGGAAATGGGAAGTGGGTCAGGTAGCAAAACATCTCAGAGCTTAATTCAATTATGTCAGCAGCCTTTCATGTCAGCCTTTCTCTGTATTTGTGTTTTTAATAGAAACGCCTTGAAGCCACACGCAGGATTTGACATTCAGCCAGAGCAGGTGTAACTGATCACAGTAACGGTGTGAGTCGCAGCAGTGAGCCCGCTAATGAAGGCCGGTAAAGACACCTGTGGGCGTCAAACCCGGGCGTCCCTGCTGCAGAGCGATCGCTCAAACTGTGCCACTAAATGCACAAATGTCCATCACACCACGGTTTATTTCTCCATGAACGTTTAGCCTTTCAACTCTAACATAGTGCAGTTTTTCCCTGTAAAAAATAATCTAGTGCTTAGGTTCTCAAAGTGGACGTCTCAAGATAATTTCAGGGGGTCGCCAGATCATTGTAAAAAATAAACAAATAAGCCTATATTTATCAAGTAAATGTGTATTATTGATGTCAAAATTAAAAGTGTATACTTCTTCCCACTCCTCTTTTGGATTATGAGATCTTATTATTCTTTTTTGCTCTTTTTAAAAATTATTTTCTTTTGTTTTAATATATTTTTTCCCTTTCATTTGCTCAAAAAAAATTCAATTCATTCAGTCATTCAAAAGAAAATTAATGTGTTAATGTATAGAGATTAATCTGTGGAATTAGCACATTAATTTTTAACGTATTAATGCACAAACAAATTTATTGCTCATGATATATTAAGAATTCAAACTGGGGGGTCACAAACACAAACTTGTGTTATCTTGGAGGTCA
>NW_007578316.1:279056-290557 GCF_000690725.1 Stegastes partitus
TGGGTTTTTAGGGGTTTAATCAATGACCTGAGAGGGACTTTCAAGAAATAACCACAACTTACACAGCTTAACTTCAAGTTTAGTTTACAAATTACCATTAATTTTCACTAAAATGTGTATAAATGACTGTGGCAGGCCTCGTGTCAGTGTGTTTTCCTGCACTCCTGCCTCTGATTTCCTTCTCCAGTCTTGATGACCTGCCCCTCCCACTTCATTAAAGAATTGGCTTCACCTGCTTGGTGCCTTTAAAAGCTGGCTGAATCCAAGCTGGCTTTTTTTTTTTCTCCCTCCTGGAAGGCTGGAGCCTCTCAGGTCCCTCTTGGGTTTGATTATGCTGAGTTTAGCCTTGGTTTGTGGACTTTATCATTACATGTTTCCAATACGTTACTCATTTATTTAAAAACCTGTTCCTGGGTCGACCTCCCTTCTTTGTTCTGCTCTTCAACGAGCTGGGCATAACAATTACACACACACGAAGCGAACGATGTTGGATGCTGTAAGAAAACATACTGATAACCTTAAAGGTCCATTAGTGGAGCTTTAAGGGATGAGTCAGATATCAAAAAGTAAAAAACAAAAAAAAAGAAATTCCACTTAATATGAGCACATATCTTGTGTATTTCACCTGCAGATCAAATTCAGTTCTTCACTAAGTAGCAGCTAAACTACTTGATATGATTCTAAAACCTCTCCGTCTGCCTGCACGTGCACTGCAACGCTCACCGGATATGTTGAATTTGAATTATTTAACAGCCTGTTAATAGAAACCATTTGTCCAAAGCTCATTTTCTATAACTAAAAATGCAAAGCAAGCCATTAGGTCACTTTCAAGGCTCTTTTTTGTTTTTATTTTTAACAAGCTGCAGCTATTTATATCCAGTTTATTCGCTTCACCATCACATGTGCATTTCAGTTTTTGCCCCAATAATCCCACTTCCTCTTCCGCCTTCATATGTTCCCCGCACAGCGTAGTCGTTACATACGTGTGAGGTGACGAATACATTGGGGGGGAGGGGAAACGTCACAGCTTGTTTTGGCTGCGGGTTCGGTTTTTGGTGGGAGGCCCGGCGTACACAACAACACATGGTAACAGATTACTAATTGAAACTGCGGGTGGTTCACAGATCACTTCTGTTCGTGTAATTTGCCCGTGATTAGGAACAATAGGTCTTATGTAAGAGGAGGTTTTCCCCGTATGTGTGTGTTTGCGCCGAGCTGATTAGTCCAGTCAGACAGACGATGGTCTTAAGCCGTCCTGACTGAAAAGAGGTAATATGTGCTGGCGTAGTTTATGTGTGTGAGTGTGTGTGCTGGGGGTCCCATCTGTTGTGGTCGGCGTGGATGTGAGAGGGCGTGTTGGTCGGAAGCTGGAGCTCTTTTTCTTTTTCCTTTGTTTTAACTTCAACATTGGTTCCAAACAAAATTCTATTTAGATTAAATGGGGAATTTTTTTTTAAAGGGCCAGTTCACGTAAATCACAACACACCGATGTTTTCCATGACACCATGTGGCAAAAGGCGCACGCTGTTACCATGATGCTCAACAGTAATTTATATTTCTAAAAAGGATTTTGTTCTTCTGGTAACTCAGATCCACAGGTCTTGTTTCAGTCTGCAAAAATCAACTTGCAGTTTTTTCTTCCTTTTTTTGGCTCCTGCAACAGAAACATCTCTTTTTGTTTGCTTTGTGTGCTTTTGTACTGTTAGTTTTAGATTTTTGTTCAGTTTGACAGCAGGGGAATTTCTGTATTCTTGCACTGCAGGTTCTTGCTTTGCTGAATAAAATGTTACCATAACTGATAAATGCTGATGAATACAAGAATAAATCACTTCATCTGGAGCTTACACAGAGCAGTAGTCAGGCAGCAGGTCAGAACTGCTCTAAAGAAGTGAAAAAGAAATGGGTAAAGGTATGAATTTATGTGCCTTTGATAAATCATTAAAATAAGATTGGCACAATTTCAATGAAAATCAAATCTCTAACCAATATATAACGTTTGTCATCAAAAATAACACTCATCTACAGTGAAGGGAAAACTTTTCAGATATCGATTGCTCAATATGTCCAAAAATAATCCAGACCAAACTGTTTCTATTTTTAATAAGTCTGTCCTAAAATAGCAAATGCTTCCTCAGTGCGGCTGTTTTTTTCAAATAGCATGTTGGTATGACTAAAGTCATTAAATCCCCTCCTGTTTGCTGCTAAGTTCATTTGCATTTTCACTTCATTTTATTTGAGGGGCCTGAAATTTGATCTGCAAGTTCCTCAGAATAATCCTGCAACAGAAACTTAAGGATTATTATCTTGTGTTATCATTAAATAAATCTAAATAATTCCTATATTTATTAAAAAATATTTTGCTTGTTAACCTTCATATATAATTTAATGTCTGATGTTGTACGCGTGTAAGAAAATCCAAAAAAAGATATAAAAAAAGACATGTTCTGAGTTTGTCACGCCACAAGAAGCTGTTCTGAAACACTCAGCGAAATTTAACTATGATTCAAAAGTACAGTATGTTCAAAAATCAACAGAACGTAAACTGAATTCTCTTGAAATGCTGGAGGAATGTCTGCTGAGGGCGCTGACTGACAGCCTTCATATCCACACCAACCGTACAAACAGACCTGAGTTTGTTTGAACCGAACCATCCATCCATCATCTCTACACCTTAATCCTCACTAGGGTCATGGGGGGCTGGAGTCTATCCCAGCTGACTCAGGGCGAAGACAGGTTCACCTGGACAGGTAACCAGTCTATCACAGGGCTACACTTAGAGACAGACAACCAAGCACACTCACATTCACACCTACGGACAATTTACAATCACCAATTAACCTCAACATGTTTCTGGACTGTGGGAGGAAGCCGGAGAACCCGGAGAGAACCCACGCTGCACGGGGAGAACATGGAGACTCCATGCAGAAAGATCCTGGATGTCCTCACCGGGACACAAACCGGCGACCTTCTTGCTGCGAGGTGATGGTGCTAACCACTCATTCACCTTGCAGCCCAAAATCACAAACATTCCTTTTACTTACACGGCATAGTAAATGCTGGACTAAGATATAGAAATACAGCAAACTGTAGGAGTCGTGGCCTGTCCAAAAAAAACCCAAACCACAAAACAGCAACTCTTTTCTGATACGTGTGTGTTCAGAAAGAAATCTCTGAATTTCCTTCAAAGGAAAAATAAATAAAAAGCCACAGAGCAGCGCTTGGACTTCACTGAATGGCTGAATCAAGCCTTAAGTTACCGAAAACTACTGCCAGTGCCGGTAATGGTGAATGAAGGGGGATGATTTCAGACACAGGATTCGATTTTCACTTCAGCTGTGACTCATAACCCAAATTACTGTCCAACACATATTAGGTCATTTTCCCATCATTCACTTTGCTGTGTGATGATACAGCAGCTCTGATCCAATGAAGCGCACATGTCGACATGTGGACTTTTTCGCTCTTATGTTTCTACGGTGAGTTGTTTGCGGGCCGGACTTGAGCAACTGGTCAGATGATGACTAATAAATACAAACACAGACGAACACACACGCACATATATAAACACGGGGATACTTCTCCCTTTTCGATGGAAGGGGCTGACTAATATATAGGAATGGAAAGAACCGAATATACTGCTGACGTCCTTGCTGTGCACTTATTCACACAGTAGTCACCGAGAAGCAGACGCTGTGAGTGCTTTAAGCCAAACGGAGACGGTGACACAGTGAAATATAAGGTAAAAAAACAAACGTATACCTCCCTGCACCACAGTACATGTTTACAAAAAAACATGATGTCATGTGTTGCCTGCATGTGGGAATGCAAACTGTATGCACGCCCGCCGCTTTCACATGCGTTAGTCTGTCTGTGGTTCGTGATTGAGAAACAGCTAAAAGTTCTGTTACTCAATATATGTTGTGGACATTTTGTGTGGGTGTGTGTGTGTGTGCACGCGTTTGTCATCCAAAGCGGGGAACTGAAAGCTAAGCAGAAAGTTTTTTTTTTTTTTTTTTAATCCCAAATATAGGCATAAAACAGTCCCTGTCAACAAACAGACAGAGGATTGTCCGTTCCTCATGTTTTCGTTTCCTTGCCAATTACCATTTCTGGTGGTCTCTCAAACTGGACTCAGGATCCCTGTGTTAGATTAAAGCAATGTCACGGATTTATTGTGAGAATAAATCGAGCGTATTTCCACAAACGTCTCTCCTTCCAAGAATATGTTTTCCAGCGTGTTTCAAACACTCACCTCGTGAGTTTCTGAGTCAAACTAGAACCAAAAGCAGAACTTTGAAAGCATGGAAGTGCTTGAAAGTTACAACCTTCCTTGTTCTGACGCATTTGGAATTAAAATCTTTGTACACGTTAAAATGTAGTCTTCCATTTAAGTGCGTATGATAAGTTTGTATGAAAGCAAAAGCAAGAATGATGGAATAAACTCCAGAAGTGCATTTTTTAAAACATATTTACATACATAACATTTGTTCAGATGAGGTCAATAAAACAGATTATTCCTCTTTTCGTTCCACTTTTCCCCTTTTTTGCACAGAAGTAGCTGATTAGCATCTTAGTTATATGTAAATGTGGGCAAGTAAGTTGCCTTCAATAGCAAAAATCCAGCTCAGGTGACACTAATCTTCTACCCCAGTTAAAATCACATTTCGTATTCACCGCGATTTTTCCAATTCAGGTTGTTGCAGAAACCCAAATGCAACCTGTTTGCTAAAATCCATGTAAATGCGTTCTGTGCTGAAGTGGAAATCTTACTAAAATGCATGATTCTTGTTCTCTTTTGCTTTCTCACAAACACACAAGGTCCTCTGTCAGCATGTCATCCTTTATGTCTGTTACCAGGACGATGCTCCCGATGCGCTCTGGGTCACAGATAAAAGGCTTCAGTGTAACTTGAGGAACTAAAGATTCACTCCGACACACAGCCGTCATGTGTGTTTGTGACTGATTGTTTAATATCGACAGAATGCAGCCGTATGTGCTTTCTTGTTGGGCTTTCTATGTTAGCTGTGTGCATGTTGTGTGAGTAAATGCAACCTTGGCCTTCAATCGGCTCAGTGTTGATTTCACATGAGATACAGGCCAGTGCCGTTACAAAGATACTCTGTGTGTGTCTTTGCATTAAAGAGAGGTTGATAAAGATTTTGTGTTTGTGTGTGAAGAACAGTTGTAACCTGGTCGAACTACAACAGTCAGCGTTTCAATACAAGTTGTAGCTTCATACAAAACTTGGAAAGCAAGTGTCGTGTCATCAGTGGCAGGTGGAGCTGTGAAGGACAGAGTGTTAACTTCTTTAAGGGGCTTAAAGCCAATTCAAGGTTTATGCATCCATTTAAAGCAAACTAAACATGCACACAGCTCTGTTCATACTACAATGGGTACGAGTCGGTCAGCTACACAGACGATCACGTTGTTCCTCATAGCAAACATGGAAAAACATGAAGAGCTCTCGTTTATGTTTTTGAAAGAATGCCTCTGACTTTGTGCTTTTTACATGACGTAGAAGTTAGTTCCAGTCTTCGCTGTTGCACCGTGTCACTGTGATTATTTGGACATTGCATGGCACTCCTGGACAATTTAGAACTTCTTAGAACTTTGGCCATTGTCAATAGAAAGCATGCATGAATCAAGCAAAGCACCTCCTGGCTGCAGCAGCAACTACTTCAATTAAAATTGTTTCAATGATGAATTATACAAATTCTAAGTCGTGGGTGACTGAGAGTCTTCCTGCACAGTCTCTCCTCATAGGAAGCATTTGCTTTCAGCTTCACTTCTTTGTAGTCTGAGCACTTGCAACGCGTGGAGTCTGCACCGTCACAAATCTTCACTTGCATACTTTGCGGTTGATGAAATGTACGTCATGCATACCCTTGCAGATGCACAAAGCACAAATTGTCCTTGACAGCGGGGAAGGAGTAGCACCTTGAAAGCAACATTCTAGAGGAAAGGTGCCTCAGGCATTGATCAAACATGTGGACAAGCGAAAGTTGTTTTTTTTTCATATTCCTTTACATGCATGCACAAACATGTATATTCAGTGCAAGAGAATCCAACAACATGAGCGTCAAGAGGAGCTTTGTGTCTTATGATGGCTGAAAAACATGAAACAGATTACATGCATTTTGTTGCTATTTAAGGTTTAAAGGGTTCGTTGTCATGGTGGGTCTAATAAAACGCAGTTCAGTTGTTGTTTGCAAGCATGAGTTCTGACTTATTGTCCACATGACAGTTGACGTCGCTCAGCTTTGCCAAACTGCCCATGAATTGTGCATTGGGCGATCGCAATCAGATCTACCTATTTCTGTATCCATCCTCATCTTCTTCTCTGGCATGTGAGGATGTCATTACCTGGACAGAAGTCAAGAAATAATACACAGCATTACCAGTGATAGTGACACGGCACTCTAGCAATGAGGAGCGCAGGTTACCGAATTATTTATTCGTTTTATAGCCTACAAATCACTGAAATCGGGCCTCGGCGGACCATAAACCTTATGAAATGCCTCCGCAGTGTAAAAGAAGCCGGCATGCCGAGTGAAACGAGAGCAGATGAGTAAATTAACGTGAACAGAAACAAGAGAAAACGCTGACATTAAATATTCACAGCTGACACCTTGAGCTGTGAAACTGAACGCCCTCGTCCTCCTTCGCTAATCCTTCCTCTTCCCCCTCTCCATCTCTAATCCCCCTCTCTCTTTTTTTAAGCTTCTCTCACTCTTTCTCGTCATCGGAGACTCTCCCCCAGGCTGCCATCTCCCCTCAAATTGGTTTCTGTCCTTTTGTTTTTTGTTTTATTTCACCTTTGTATCAGACTTGAAAAGTTTGCGGTGTTGTTAGTTTTTGTCTAATTGAAGGCTGAACTAATTAGTCCTAAGTGAACCCGGGTTCGTTAGCCTGCTGGTTTGGTGGCTCCCAACAACAAGAAGACTGACGGAAACAGAACACAGATACTGTATTCATAACCCTGCAGGTTTACAGGTTATTGTCTGTGATTTAATATTTCCTTTCTTGGCATCCTCTTGTGCGAGAGTTCGTATTTCTAAAGCATTTTTTTTTGGCTTCTTTTGTTGTTGCTGCTTCTGATTAAGGATTTTCGCTATATTTGCATGCACAAGAACCACCACAGTCCGTTTATTTCATTTGCTCATCTCAGTCCCTTCTTGGTATCCACCTGCTGCACTCGACTCATACCGGGTCTGAAACTTGCAGGATCACATGACACACACACGGGGGCCAGAAAATACTTTTCTATCGAAGCACAACAATTGCAAAAAAAAGGTGTCAGAATCCCCCCTTATGCTGATCATGTTACCACTTTTAAAGTCTCTACATGCCACAGGGAAAACTTTGATATTTGGTGCAACATAGATGGCTTCTTTGTTGTTGTTATTGTACTTTCTAAGCAATATTTTCCGTAGACGTATGTATGTGCGTCTTCCCTTTCAGTCCATTTCCTAAATTGGACTGGAATCAGCGGAACGTCTCCTGTTTCATTTCTTCTTCTTCTATTTTTCCTCCTTCCCCATCTCCTCTCCTCTGTCTTTTTCTTTTTTATTACGCAGCAGCTGTCAGTATCTTGTCAGCATTGCAGGACAATGCTGCTCGGTTCAGGTTGCTCTATGTGTGTGTGTGTGTGTGTGTGTTTCTGTATTTGACGCGCTGACATTCCTGCCGCCGCTGGCTGAATGTTCGGCCCTCCACACTCTGCTTATTCAGGCTACCGCTCCAGACCGTGTGGTGGGGATTAGATGTGTGAGTGTGTGTGAGCTGGGACATCTTAGACACACGCCTTATCATAACACAGACGGCAGTGCCGCTACTGGGACAAGACGGTGGTTATTTTAAATGGAGGGTGTGTGTTTCTGCTTTGTAAGTCCAGGAGACCCCAGGTGGAACAGCAAGACAAGGAGCCGGCCGGGTGTGTGTGTTTGGACAGTAGACTCTATACCTTGTTCATCTCGACAATGCGAGGAATGCCATCGCAGGCCGCGCTCTCTGTCAGATCGAAGCGCAGTTGTTGGCTGCCGGGGAAAAGAAAAGAACCAGCGGCGGAAGATTTACACTCCAGACCTTTAAGGCCGATGACACGCCGACCGACTTTCAGGGCCGATTATCGCCGTGACATTTGGCCGTCGCAGAGGCTGCATTCCAGTCAGAGACAGTGAAGACAAAATGACATTTTAGCACTCAATATTCATGCAGATATAAATCTAAACACTATAAATACTTATGAAGTAGGAACATACGGGGCTGTAGTGTTTGTGTCACAGAAGAAAGGAGAGCAAAAGAAAGTCGTTATCTTTCGGGGTCATAAAGGCTGTTAAACAGGAATAGATCTGGTCTTCTATTTATTCCACAGCATGCAGCATGGTTTGCTTTCACAGCATCGCTATGGGCACAAAACCGTTATCTGCAATCTACTTTTAATTACAAAAGGCTTAGAGATTATTGAAAGCTGCAAACACCAAACATGTAAAGATGATTTCAACCAAAAAAACAGATTTCTAGTCAGCCACAGAGGAGAACAGGTTAAGAACTGAACAGGAAAACAAAGGCTGGATGGTTTTAGGGATTTATTCTTTACTTGAATACCACAATATAAGATATGATAACACTTAGTAAACTTAAAATGCTACCTTGACTTAAAGTACACAAACAGCAAAAATGTATTTTAAGTGTCAAAAATAAATAGAAGACTGAGGAGGAGCGGGTTTCTGTCAGATCTTTGGATCATTATTTGTAATATAGTACTAGATTAGCATTATTGATGTATTAACATGCAAGCAGCCTGGCAGGGTTGGTTAATATAATACCAAATAAACTACTTTTTACAATACAAATGGTAGACCTGATTAATTTATTTTTTTTCTATTTCTGATTTTTTTTTTTAAAGTTCAAATTTCTTCACATTTAAAATCTGAATCAGATTTATTGCCAGGTAAAGTTCACGCAATACGAGGAATTTGTTCTGGTGGGTTGGTGCAACAAGACAACAATAAATATACAGTAAAATAAAATAACTAGAAATAAAAATAACTGTAATAGTGCAAAGAGTCAAAGTTAAATTTAAATACGAACCATAGAACAGTAAAATCTGAATCTTTAGAGTAACTACTACCTATAATTGGTGCACTGTTAGTGTTTTACATCAACCAATAGTGGAAATGGAGCAAACAGTAATTAGAAGTTTGGTGGAACTCAGAGTGGAAGTTACGAGGAAGCGTCCTGGGAAGTTTTTGATGCTCCAAAAAAAGAAAGGACGGATTACGGTCTAAAAAAAAAAAGGCCTCCGTCTTAAATGCAGTTTAGTGTAGCTGCTCTCAGTACCCAATAGGGGTTGACAGAAGCTCCACAAGTTCAAGCAGCAGAAAATGCTCAGCCGCTGTTCTTAAAGTTTTTCTGAGCGGAGCAGCATCTTTAGAACAGCCCTAAAACCAGGGTTTACACCGTCATGGTGAAATGAACCATCTTTGCTGTGAGCTTCAAAACAAGACAACTATATAGGACGTATAAATGCATAAACAAGTACATTTCCTCCTTTGCACCATTGCTAATTTCTAGATAGAGGCCTACACGTGTGACTGAGCCACCTGTAGATCCACCAGTGAAATTTTTGTTTGCAGATTTTCCGCACCGATCATTTTACACTCATCCCAAAGCCACGGAGCTGAACTGTGAGCTGCCAATTTGAAAAGAAAAGAAGAAACCGTTTTAGCTGATTCAGTGCTATTAGCATTATAAAAGCATTTCAAAATGCAACGTCAGTATTTAGCAACAGCTCTGCGGCGGCTTTAATGAATTCGGTGGAATTGCACACGCAGGCGAATGGTGACACAAGAGCACGCAAGCTAGTCTGACAAAGGGCGTCAGGTTTAGAGAGAGTCCCTTGAAGATACTGGACGGTTTACAGTTATTATGTTTTCACTCATTAATCGTGTTACTCTTAAACAGGATGTTATAACACAGTTAGAACTCAGTGAGCTCTGCAGGAGGACTTGAGAGACTGATAAAACTGAGCTGGATGATGATAATGAATCTGATTTATGTCATATTTTTTAAGTCAGCAGTGACACAGTGGTTTTAAATCAATGCTCTGCAGCTGTTATTCATGACACAGGACGCTGGTGGTTGTGTTTTTACAGATCTCTGCCTTCCTAACATTTCCTCTGATCAGCTCATTGTTCTCTGATGATTTAAAAAGCCGGCACCTTTACGATTTAAAGTCTTGTTTCCAAAGATGGCGCCGGTGATACCTGCTCCTGTTTTTATTAATCTTTTTGTGCGGCGTTCAACATGCTGTGTCCTCGTCGTATCAAATAGAGACTCACTGGTGAATATTGGCTTTTATTTTTATTCATCTTAATATAGTTTCGTGTGGAGCAGATACCCAAAGCATTTCACTACCGGGTATAACTGTGCCTGTGACCAATAAAGGCCTTGAGTCCTTTCCTTCAGGCTTGTAGTGTGTGTCTCCAGCCTTAGATGGTGCTCTCCTCCACACCAAACCCCGCGGACTCCGTCTGACAACCTGATGGTCACCTCCTCTCTGTCATGGGACCCTCGGTGTTACCATCAGGCCACCCTGCCAGGCGACAGCAGGCTCCTTTTGTAGCAGCGTGTCACTTTGGTGTCGTTGTCTTATTAGTGTGTGTGTGTGTGTGTGTGTGTGTGTGTGTGTGTGTGTGTGTGTGGCGGCTCTGATGGGAAGTGACAGAGCTTCACGTTGTGCTGCAGCAACTGCTGTGCCACTGTTTTTACAATCAGGAATTCGGGGACGCAAATCTGTGACAAACCGGTGACGTGTTTGTCAATCACACATTCTTCTTCCTTGGTTTGTTTGTGTAGGTTTTTTTTTTTTTTTTGGCATAGCCTTAAATGTAAGACGTCTTCTGCTCAGTCGCTTTTGCTGTGTGATTTGTTTAAAGTTGAAGAGTTGGAGTTTAGCGCTGGTAAAATACCAAATGCATGGAAATTACCGGGCAAAAGCAAAAGCAAAGCGGCGTGGTCAGCTGTCAATCACGACACGTTTGGGGAGACTGTAACGGCGCTGCAGGCCCACCCAGCCACTTAACACACACATAACAATTTGTGAATCGTTTCTGTGTGTGTTTATAAGTCATTAAACTGCAAGAAAGTGAAAAACACTCTCACTTGAATCTCCCACAGACAGCAGCATTTTAAAGGTTATTCGTCGGGGTCATGCGTCTTTTATTTCTAAATAACGGGATGATGGCACAGAAGACGAGGAGGGATCCGTTAAACATTATAAATACGACCAAAGTCTTTAAAATTTTGTCTTTTAAAGTCTGTTTGATGTATTTCATGGGAGAAGCAACCGGAAAGTTCAGTGTAAAAAAGAAACGAATGCAGAGAGACAGATAAAGACGGCACACAGAGACAGAAATAAAACTCTTAACTCCTCTGCAGCCTTGCGTTTGTTCAGACATGCTGCTGCCAGTGTGTGTGTGTGTGTGTGTGTGTGTGTG
>NW_007578316.1:290647-317437 GCF_000690725.1 Stegastes partitus
GGCAGCCAGGTGAAGAGTTCAGAGTTCATCTCGCCCCAGAAGGGAAAGTTAGCCGGCAGCTCGTCACTCCGCCGGCCTCGGATCAGAACGGAACGAGAAAGTGTCAGAGGACAAATAAGAAAAATGGCCGCACTTACACTTCATGCATGTTTGTGTGACACCTCTGTCATGCCGGGACCTCATAACTCCCGTTTTAGAATTTCGATGATGTTCGAGTTGCTCTTCACTTGTGTCGCAGCGTGACGGCATCCCTCAGCTGCCATGAAGCAACGTCGTCTCATGATCGTCTTATGTCATTATTCAAAACTGTAGAAAGCGATTTTACAGATTAAAGATGCCTTTATTAGCAACGTGCATGGACATACAATGAAATTCTCTTACAGTAGCAATGTGGGTCGTAGTGGGCACTGTTTGGGGAGTGTCACTATATTTTCTCTGTAAAAGAAACATCAGATAAAGTCACATGTAAATGCATCATCCAGCTCGTTGACTGCTGAAAACACTGATGACGTGGTTTCTGAATTCCAAAGAAGATGAATCATCCTCAAGTTTTGTGCCAAAAACCTAAAATAATTATCAGGATGCAAACAGATTGACTGCTTCCACTAGATGGTATTTTTCATATAAAAGCATATTAATATGATATATGAATGTAAACAAAATAGAAAATACTATACACACTTTGCATGGAGTGCGTTACAATTAAAGCAAGAACAGAAATAGAAACGACACACATGATATATCTACTGTCAGCACACGTGGACTCTATCTGCCCTGGTTTTATGAAACTATGACTTTGTAAAGAACAAACGAGGTTTAAATGAAGTGGTTTGTTTCACTCAGGAGGACAGATGTGCAGCTGAGAAGTCATCTCTCTGTGGTCGCAGCAGGATCATCATCTGACCAGCCGCTCGTGGGGTCACATTTAACCTCCACCTCCAGCGCTGAGGTCAATATCGCTGTCTCATATTTCCACAACAACCTCTATCCGTCTCACGGGAATATTTAATGTCGACCGCCAACCTGAGAACGACTGCAGGGAGCGAGACGACCCTCTAATGAAAACTGATTGGCTGCACGATCTGCATCTACGTGTAATTCATGCCAAGCTATCCATTGTTAAACTGAAACTGAAAGAAGTGAGGCTTATTTTTCTGGATCAAAGTGAAAGAAGAAGTGAGGAGGTTTTGCAACCTGACCGGCCGACTGTGCTCAGGTCCGTCAGCTGATGGAGCACGTTCAGATGGCCGCAGTGCGAACGGTAAATCTGACTAAACCTGACTTACTGAAAACATGATTCATGCATGGATTTTTTTTTTTCTTCTCTCCTTATCTGAATGCCAACAACCAAAAATATTTTTAGTTATTAACTGGAAATGACAAATGAGAAGAAGAAGACGCTGGGCTGTGAACAAACAGCTACGGATATTTAAGTCCGTGACTGGCATCTGTTTTTATTCTTATATATTAAAATTAAAAAAAAAAAAAAACATTTTTAAAGAGCAGAGTGGATGAACTCAAGTATCACAGTAAAGACACCGATCATATATTAAAAAATGAAGAGAAAAAAGGCTGGAAAGTACAGACAGTGTGCAGTTTAAAGTGTTCTTTGGATTTTTTGGGGACAGGAACCCTTAAATTGCACAGTTTGCATCAAATGTGGTGTTTTTAAAGCCTTATATTTACAATATCCCCAAAGTAAAGAGCCAATGCTGAAAGAAAGACGAGTTTCAGTTGCAGTAGGTGCAGTTTCTTTTGCATCAGCCTGTATGAAAATCTTTTGTCTCACTGTCAAAAACTAATTGGAAAACCAGTTATATGGAAAAGCAAAGGTTTTGATGTTCCGTTTGTTTCCATCACTTTCTGAACACGGCTTCTAAACACCCAAACTCTGATGTCTCAGTGTTTCCACATCACATTTATCACATTTCTGTCTGCTGCTGCTGGAATATTTTCCACACAGTTTGGGGAAAACAAGAGAATGCATGTGAAAGAGGAAGCTGGAGATAATGAAGATGACAGTATGTTGTTAGCATGTCTGTGTGTGTGCATGAGTTCACATCCGAGACAAGCCCTCCATTCACCTCCGCGATTTACGACCTGACAGACCTCTGACAGGTCTGCCTGTCTGCCGGCCGGGGTGGGGCTCCGCGCGCCATCACATCGCATGTAATGAGATTAAAGTAATCTGATTACAACAACCAGAGCCTGACAGGTTTACTGTTAAGACAACGGGAGCGCCTTTCTTGACCATTGTGTTTTCCTGGCGTGTGTCAGTTCACACTAATGCTGTCTTAGTACGCGCTAATGTTGTGTAAGTCCACGATGGAAAGCTTGGAGTGAACCTGCAGTTTGTTACAACTACAAACTGTGCAAGTAGGTCTTAAATATGCAGCTTTATCGCTACCGCGACCAATAAAATCATTATACTGACAAACCGTTTAAAGATTTGCACCAGAAACACGAAGCTAAAATGATAAATGAAAAGTTTGTGGGCGATTTAGGGAACGGACAAACTAACTGAACACATGAATGAAAGAATAAGCAACAAATGAATCCTATCTAAGCCTGATTATTCCCCAAATAGTCCATGCAGACGCCACTACTTGCTTGATGGCATCACTGTCTACAAATGTTATGTCTCTACCAGCAGGTAATCTGTAATGTGTAATAGATTACACCCAGAACCTCCTCCTCATCCTCCTCTGGAGCCTCCAGTCTGACTCAGATGACTGTGTAAGTGCTCCATACAAAGAGCACAACCTGCGCGCAGCCATAAATAAAGTCCCCCCACCCCAACCCCCCACCCCTGGGTGTGACAGGACAGGTTAAGATGAAAGGTTCCTGTCTGCTAGCTTCCCCTGCAGCTTCTTATTAAAGAGCTTTTAACATGTAAACAGAACAGAGACACACACTCGTAAAAAAAAAAAAAAAAGCAAAGAGGGAGAGAGAGTGTTTGACCCTTCCTTCCTCTCTATCTTGATTTTTCTGTCTCTTGCTTTCTCAGACGTCATCCAAGCAGAGCAAACAATATGCTTTCAGGTCATTTCTGTGGAGACTTCAGTCCAGATCGACAACAATTGGGGCTTGTTCTCATCTGTTCTTCTTTGTCCTGGTTCAGTTAGCAAACAAGAAAACTTTACTGACAGCTGAAGTCTGGTTAACAGGGGGTCAGACGTTCCTGCTCTATGCTGTTGTACTAATCTGAGCTCATTTCAGTTCCACACAAAGAATGACACAAACTGTGCTCCACATGCTGAGTGTGCAGCAGATGATGCCACATGGACCAGTGGCTTCATGGACAGCACAGCACCACCGCCTCCACCAGGGCTTAAAGGAGGTACAATAAAGTTTAGCACTGCATCTCTACATACGAGGTGTTTCAGGACTGGTGTCACAAAAGATATACTTCAAATCCAAGTAATCCCCTGGAGTCTAACCCACTTTCCCAGCCTCCTCTTCTTCTACGACAGAGTGTGATGGAGAAAGCATACTTCAAGGAGCCGGGTGGTGCCTGCTCTGACGAGCTGGAGGAGACTGAGATGACTCTACAGTCCGACAAGGACCGGGACGAAAAAAAAGCTTGATGGACACAGCGTCTTTGATCTGGCCTCAGCTCCCAAACCCCGTCACAGCACTACCTGCCTGTCTGACTGATGCACAGTCAGCCTGCAACACCAGCACTTGACCAGATCGCCCAACCACTCGCCTGCTGGGTAGAAACGCACCAACGACCACTTGAGAATCCTGTCAGATGTTCAACTCATGCTCAAACTACACAGTCTCTGGTTGCGCACATTACGTCCACAGCAACGACAAAACAAACAAATAAAGCAAGCTTCTCAGAGTTTTCAAGGGATCCTCCCCAGCTCCGTCGTCACGGCCATCTTGATGTCATCCAAAACCCTTGATGACCCCCTTGAGCTTGGGGAAGAGGAAAGAAATCCCACGGAGTCAGGTGGGGTGAGTAGGGAGGTTGCTCCAGCACGGAGATGTTCTTCTCAGCCAGGAACTGTGGGATGCTCAGGGCATCGTGAGCAGTCGCATTGTCATGGTGAAGCAGCCACAACGAAGCAACCGCCGCAGGATCTCTCTGTGGACGTGCTGGTTGATCGTCTGAAGAGGAAAACTCCTAGCTTGTACTTTGAAACATATCTTTTGTGACACCAGTCCTGGAACTTTTCCGACACACCTCGTACGTGCTGTTTCCTTTGCTACCTGCAGTGCATTTAAGCAGTTTATTAAGTCTAACTGACATATTTTCTTTGTTTCTGTTCTTCGATAAAGTACAAAAAAGTGATCTGGTGGCTTAAAATCACTGTTTTTATGAACCCAAAGCTGCTGGTTTTATTTGACATTTAAACTGAGTGAAAGTTAAAGATGACCTCATAACTTCTGATTCACCGTTCTTGTTAATTCGTCCACATTCCAGCTTCATTACCGTGTTTCACCACCTCTGTTACTTTCACTCGTTCCTCTTCTGGAACTTTCATATTCTTGCTTTTCATCTTCATAAATTTAAGCGTCATTTGTCACCTGATTTTCTGCATTTTTAGTGCCGTTATGATTCTAATTCCTGCTTACGTTTCCTACATTCACAAAGACAGACAGAAATATGCTCGGTCACTTTGTCGGCAGCATCGGTGTCTGATCGGGTCCGTCCTGCTGAGACCAGCCAGGTAACAAACACACACTCTCAGTCGGTCCTGCTGGGTGGTGTAGACACAACCCCACTGAGCGGGTCGGGCCCTACAATGGACCGTCAGCAGGGAGGACACGGCGGTAATCCCTGTTAACATAAGAATGGAGGAGCAGCACACATACCGGCAAAATACTCAGTTCTCATCAGGTGTCCGGGGCGAAGGTGGCAGACGGATCTCACGGATTCCGTCCCCTCTCGAGGTCCAGAACTTTAATTTGACCTCGCAGTGATGGAGCACAAACACGCAAACGCACCGAACTTCCGCACATTAACGCCTCTTTATTCACCGACTTGTTTGGACAACCTCCCAATCAATCCTTCAGCTTGTTCTCCTTAAACAAGACATGTGAGTGAGTGTGTGTCTGTATTTCCGTGGAGGTGATTCATAATCACAGGGGGGTGGATGGGAAGGATGGGTCCATTTAGGATGGACAGGTGTGACCTTACGTGCCCCCATTGTGGCTCTAATGGCACCGTTGGTCTTTCTGGAGGTTCAATGCTCACTTTATCAAAGCTCGGACCACAGGGGTTGGGTTCAGGGCCTGTTTATGGTCTCTCGGATTGAATCGCTAAGACGTGCTGTCTGACGGCAGCAAAAGTCAGAACCGTGTTGGAGTTGTTTTAATGGCAGATTGAAATACGAGTCATAATTTGGGGTCAAACGTTGCAGACGTGGATGGAGGGATGGAAGAAGAAGGACTGGAAGCTGCCCAATGACCCAGGAAAAGGAAAAAAATCAAATTCCTTCAAAATGAAATGAAAACTTATTTGGTTTTTGATGGAATTTAAATGTGTTTTTCATTCAAAAATGTCATGTGTCAAGTTCTGAGGCTCAAAAATGACGCACAAAGTCCAAGAAATATTTCTAGTATGACGGTAAAACATCATTAAAAACATTAACTGTTGATAAAGAACCAGCTGATCCTGACCTCACTCAGACTTGGCCGACTGTACGTGACCTGACCCAGATGGAGGAAGGATGAAGGATAAAGTTTTGTTTTCAGGTGACATGACAACCAACCTGAATGGAATATAAACCATGCTTTATCTCAACACACGTGCAATAAATCCATCCTGTCTGCTCTCCGACGCTTCATTTGTGTTTGATGAGTTTTAAAGTGATGCACACAAATTTGCATTAAAAGAGATTTGCATCAAGGAAACATTTTATAAGTTATCATTAAAAGAGTTTTAATAAAAGCACTTGCTGCCAGACTTTCTTGGATTTTAAGCTACACGTTTCCCTTCGGTGGTGGGAAGTTCTAAACTCTCCGGAAATCCTGCACTCTGCCCTCCCGCTGTGCTCAGCACACCTCAGGAATAATCACATTAACGCGGCGCTGCAGCCCCGTCTGTAATTAGCTGCCACATCCTGCAAAAAGCGCAAAGTCACAGAAACATCCAGAACAGCGCGTGAAGGCTGTTTTTTCTGTGTTCGGTATGAGGGCCGACCGACTGTAGCATGAACAGAACCGTGTCTGCTCTCAAATCCACAGGAAGGGTGGAAACCATGAATTGGCCCCTTAAATTCCTTAAATCTGTTCTGCTGAGTCATCCGTTTGAGTCAGCTGTTGTTGTAGCGCTAAGACACCAAAACTGACCTTTTGGGCAGTGCTGGTTCTGGTTATGATTTTTTGGAAAACCACCCGAACTAATGTGAGAAATATTTACTTTCTTTCTGTTCTGACATTCTTCTGGGAGTCACGCTGAAAGTTAGAGGTGACAGAAAGTTCCACTTCTCATCACGCTGCTTAGCAATACTTTACAGTCACGTAGCTTTGAGTGTCGTTGTATCCTCAGAATTGGGAGCTGGGGATGGACAGCGAAGGCCGTGACTAACGATTCAAAACAAGATTTGATCATTAGAGGATGTCTCATAAGCCTGAAGCTTTCTGGTTTGCAGCGAACTGTTATTTTTACAGCTTTGATGTGACCGTTAATTACTCATGTTGCAAATATTACTGCGCGGTAAAGTGATTAATTTCCTTGAATAGTCTGCTTTTTCGCTTTTTTTTTTTTTCTTGTTAACCAAACGTGGGCGGAAAATAAAGCAGCTGTGTGCTTCTGATTTGAAGAAGGAACCAAAACAAGCCAGTTGAACCTTTCTCAACGAACGGCACTGTGTCGCATCTCGCAGCACTCGTCTGTGTGTGTGAATGAAGTCTCGGTGATGATGTTGGAAGATCTGACATGCATTTTTTTTCCCAAATCGATCTGCATTCGAGTGGACACAGCCTGCTGCAAACACACAGCTTTTAACTGCTTCGACAAAAGCTGAGATAAGATCTATGTAGCTGCCAGGGATGTTACCTCCGCCACTCACACACTAAGCTTTCTAAGAGGCCTGTGTATCCCAGCAAGATTCATTAACTGGGAACAATGGTTAGCCAACACCCTAGGCTACACATTACTACTTCTACCTTTAGTGACACACACACAAAGTCTATTTATCACGCAGACGTTATTTATGACTAAAATTACATGTTTTCATCTTTATCCTCCTCCTCTGCTGATCAATCTTTTTTTTTCTGTTCCTGCTTTTATTTTTTTTTCTCTCTCTGAAACACACTCACACACACACACATACACACACACACACACACACACACAATCACACAGAGGCGCAGTTGTGAGTTCAAAGCGCTGCCTCGGGCCGCTGATGGAGGGAGGAAGGGAGGAGCGGGTGAATGAAAGAATGAATGAATGAAAGGAAGGTAGCATACCTGCAGGGGTCAGAACAGGTGAGCTTTAATGGAGCCTTTCCCTTTCAGAGCTTATACACACACACACACACACACACATACCTGCATACTGTCGGTCTCCCTCTGACCTTTGCCACAGAGTATTTGTCTATAAGGATGAGTGATTTTCGCTTTTATTTTACATGCAGCGTTCACAAAAACTGCCTTTTCCAATATTATCATGTAGCTGAAGCGTGTAATACGAGCAACGTGTAATATCTGCTGCGTAAATAACGCTTTATCCGCTCTGTAAGTCTTCCCAGAAGTTTTAAAAACACTCGTGGGACTTCACGCCTAAGTGCTTGTGTTTGTGACCTTTCACCTCTCCAGTGTCTGTTTTCTCCTGATGTCAATGATCTACGGCGGGCGAAGCTTCTTCTCCTCCTCGCTGTCCGGGTTTCTCACCGAAGTAAACACCGACTCCTCTTCCCGCTGTTGCGTTCCGGCGGTTTGCGGCGCTGCGTTTGAGTCAAAGAGTTCGGGGGTTTGCGCTTGATGTCGGCGTGCAGTGTGGGAGAAAAGCAGCCCTCTGTCCTCACCTTCCACTCTCGGCTCTCTGATCTCCTCCAGAGGAGAAGATGGAGGAGTGGGTGGTGGTGGAGGTGGTGGTGGAGGGGAAACACAGGTGACTCTCTCCCCCAGCAGTCAGAGCTCCTCCCTGGGGCGCTGACAGCTCCAGGCCTCCTCGGGTCACCGCAGAACTAACCTCAGGCTGGATGTTGTGGTTCTTAGAGAAACTGTATTTTGCATATTTGAGACTAAGAGGGAACGCTTCATCTTCTGCTTTTGTCTGCAAACTACTATCAAATACATCATCTGCAGCATTTAAAAAATAAATTCTGTAATTTATTATATAAAAGAAAAAGGAAAAGCGGCCCTTGACCAAGTGTAAAGCAACACAGTGGGTAAAAATACACGATTTCCACTGAGGAATAACAACGATGTGCCTTTTCAAAATCCTGTCTCCCCCTCTGCAAAAAAAGAGAAGCCCAAATATACGACATAAAGGCTAAATCTGAGAAGAAAATGACTTAAAACAAGTGAAATTATCTGTAAATTTTACTTGATAACAAATCTTGAAATAAGATTTTTAATGCTCAATTTAAGATTGTTCTGTAAAATCAAAAAGAGTAAATAATTTTTAAAACAAGCCAAATAATCTATTGTGTCTAAAAAATAGGATTTTAAATCTCGGCCAGATTATGTGCAGCGCTCCCACTACTTTCCCTGTTTCCGTTTTATTCGCTCCTCGAAACCTCTCCGAGGTGTTTGCTTTCACTGTGCAGGAGTTGAAATCTGGATTAAAAAAAAGAGGCTCTAAACTGATAGAAAAGTTAATGTGCTTATTTTGGTCAGCTTCAGTTTTTCCTGTTGTGGAAATGCTCTGTAAACAAACTTTTTTTTTTTTTTTACATTCATGATTGATGGAGATACACCGTCGGAGGAAAAGAGCCACAGACACGATCATAGCAAAAGTACTACGAAGATCTCTTCATTTCTTATTTTGATTTATAGCAAGATGATGACAATTATGTAGAGCTATGAAGGACAGTGTTCCTATGATTAAGTCTTTCTACCTTTAGTTAGCCAATAGTGGAAAGATTAAAGGAGAAAGAGATGGGAAGCGACATACGACAACAGATACCAGACAGGGATTTCACAGGTAATACAGAAATCTTCATAGAATTTGTGATGCTTTAGTCTTCATGAAAATGAATTATATTGTGTGTTGTTTGCTGTATGTAAATGTGCATACAGTGACTGTAGGAAAATAGGAAATATGCATGTATGTGTATATGTATAAGTTCTAGTGCTTTCAGAACAATAAAAAATGTGTTTTATATATTATATATATAGCATTCCTATGAAAAAAGCATTTCTTTACGTTTGGGAAAATAGTTGATAAAATGATGAGCTAATCTAAATTTTGCATTTAGTTATTTTAAATACATAATTAACTAAGTATAATATGTTTATTTCTTTTGCATATACGCCTCTCGCTACAGTCTGGTCTGTGTTGTTCCTTTTATATTTCTTCTTATTGGCAAATTCAAACTTGTACATAAAATTTCCCGTGACAGATACTGAAGCCATTTTTCCACATGTGAGCGATGACCTGAAATAACCGGGACGGGGGGCTGGGTTCAGAACACACACACACACACACACACACACACACACACACACACACACACACACACACAAACCCCTTCTTTGTGCTTCCGAACCTTCAACAAAGCCAAGAGGAGGAAAAAGGCCCCTATTTACCTGAACCACCTCTCCGTAAAGAACGAGGGATCAACACCACCTTTCTTTTTCTTTTTTTTTCTTTTACTGCCCCTTCACCCCTTCGTGCCCCCCTCTCACCCCCCCTCACCCCTGATCGCTTCATTGTCGGACGGGACAAAGGCCAGGAGAAAAGAGGGGAGAGGTAAATGAGGGAAGCTGGTGGGTGTGTGTTGGGGGGGACAAAACTCACCTGATAAGAGGATGAATGATCCCGTTCACTGTGGCATGAGGAGGAGAAGAAGAAGAAGAGCTGCAATTTCCCTCCAAAAAAAAACGACCATATTTCTATTTAAACTGTCTCATAAAAAGTTTTCATGTTGGTGTCAACATTTTATTTAATTTTTTTCTGGTAAAACAAAAGAATAAATAGAAAACAGGCGTGCTCTTCGTAAGTTGATGTGAGTTCAGCAGCGACAACAACAACAAAAAAGTAATTAGAGGAAGTTAGGAACATTTAAAAAGCCCTAAAACAGGGATCTCTAACTCCAGTCCTCGTGAGCTACTGTCCTGGACGTTTCCATCCTGCAACACACCTGATTCAAATTAATGCATCACTAACACACTTGTGTAGAACTTGACAACAAGCTGTTGGAGATCCATTCACGTGAATCAGGTGTGTTGCAGAAACGTCTAAAACCTGCAGGACAGCAGCTCACCAGGACCGGAGATGGAGATTTCTGCCCTAAAAGGAGTGTTTCTATGAAGAAATATGGAAAATAAAAAAGTTAAAAGGCAAATAAAGGGATTACAAATATGTAAAATGGACATTATAAAGAATCTGAGGACATTTTTACAAAGACTACAGTTAAAACTCTTTAACCTTTGACCTCACGTCAGGTTTTATGATGTTGGTAAATAAGGAGCTGATGCTTTCTCTGCTGTTTCTGAACTGTTATACGACCTTCTAATGTTCTTCACTGGTAGAGGAAAACTTTCATGTGGAAATTAACTGAATACAGAATATGATTTGTTGTCATGGTGCGTTCAATCAACACATCAGCTGCATTCCTGTAATATTTTGCAGAACTAAAAAAAAACCAAAACAAAGTGGGGATAAGATTTGTTGGCAGCTTGTTGCCATACTTTATGCAATCATTATGAGTTAACAGGAAGTGAGAATTGCTGAATTTCCTGATTACAAATATGATTTTTATCCATAAAAGTGCTTCAAACTGTTGGACAAGTTCACACTGCCACACTTAGCACCTGTACCTGAACTAGCTTTCCATTGCAACCTTTCATCCCCAACGTCAGTCCTATCAGCCGACCAGTCACTTGTTTCACTTTGCGCTGAAGCTAACAGACAGACTGCAAACACTGCTGGAGCCACTTTTATGGGACAGAGAATGAATCAGAGTTCAGTGGAAAGAAATGCGCCAGCTTCATCGAAATGANATAAAATGATGAGCTAATCTAAATTTTGCATTTAGTTATTTTAAATACATAATTAACTCAGTACAATACGTTTATTTCTTTTGCATATACGCCTCTCGCTACAGTCTGGTCTGTGTTGTTCCTTTTATATTTCTTCTTATTGGCAAATTCAAACTTGTACATAAAATTTCCCGTGACAGATACTGAAGCCATTTTTCCACATGTGAGCGATGACCTGAAATAACCGGGACGGGGGGCTGGGTTCAGAACACACACACACACACACACACACACACACACACACACACACACACACACACACAAACCCCTTCTTTGTGCTTCCGAACCTTCAACAAAGCCAAGAGGAGGAAAAAGGCCCCTATTTACCTGAACCACCTCTCCGTAAAGAACGAGGGATCAACACCACCTTTCTTTTTCTTTTTTTTTCTTTTACTGCCCCTTCACCCCTTCGTGCCCCCCTCTCACCCCCCCTCACCCCTGATCGCTTCATTGTCGGACGGGACAAAGGCCAGGAGAAAAGAGGGGAGAGGTAAATGAGGGAAGCTGGTGGGTGTGTGTTGGGGGGGACAAAACTCACCTGATAAGAGGATGAATGATCCCGTTCACTGTGGCATGAGGAGGAGAAGAAGAAGAAGAGCTGCAATTTCCCTCCAAAAAAAAACGACCATATTTCTATTTAAACTGTCTCATAAAAAGTTTTCATGTTGGTGTCAACATTTTATTTAATTTTTTTCTGGTAAAACAAAAGAATAAATAGAAAACAGGCGTGCTCTTCGTAAGTTGATGTGAGTTCAGCAGCGACAACAACAACAAAAAAGTAATTAGAGGAAGTTAGGAACATTTAAAAAGCCCTAAAACAGGGATCTCTAACTCCAGTCCTCGTGAGCTACTGTCCTGGACGTTTCCATCCTGCAACACACCTGATTCAAATTAATGCATCACTAACACACTTGTGTAGAACTTGACAACAAGCTGTTGGAGATCCATTCACGTGAATCAGGTGTGTTGCAGAAACGTCTAAAACCTGCAGGACAGCAGCTCACCAGGACCGGAGATGGAGATTTCTGCCCTAAAAGGAGTGTTTCTATGAAGAAATATGGAAAATAAAAAAGTTAAAAGGCAAATAAAGGGATTACAAATATGTAAAATGGACATTATAAAGAATCTGAGGACATTTTTACAAAGACTACAGTTAAAACTCTTTAACCTTTGACCTCACGTCAGGTTTTATGATGTTGGTAAATAAGGAGCTGATGCTTTCTCTGCTGTTTCTGAACTGTTATACGACCTTGTAATGTTCATCACTAGTAGAGGAAAACTTTCATGTGGCAATTAACTGAATACAGAATATGATTTGTTGTCATGGTGCGTTCAATCAACACATCAGCTGCATTCCTGTAATATTTTGCAGAACTAAAAAAAAAAAACAAAAAGTGTGCATAAGATTTGTTGGCAGCTTATTGCCATACTTTATGCAATCATTATGAGTTAACAGGAAGTGAGAATTGCTGAATTTCCTGATTACAAATATGATTTTTATCCATAAAAGTGGTTCAAACTGTTGGACAAGTTCACATCTTCCATTTAAACTGACTTGAAGGAATGCAAAGGTATAAAAAGTAGTGCAATGTATAATGTGAATGTAAAGCCACACTTAGCACCTGTACCTGAACTAGCTTTCCATTGCAACCTTTCATCCCCAACGAGTCACTTGTTTCATTTTGCGCTGAAGCTAACAGACAGACTGCAAACACTGCTGGAGCCACTTTTATGGGACAGAGAATGAATCAGAGTTCAGTGGAAAGAAATGCGCCAGCTTCATCGAAATGAGTAACCCGTCGACTGAGCGGCTACAGAGCCGGCTGTGAGGCCTTGAGTGAATCAATGTTAGTTTTTAATTACACTGTAAAAAAAAAAAAAAAAAAAAAAGTGAAAAGAGACACAGAAGAGACTTCATAATGGAGGAAACTTACAGACGGACAGATATGGAGCTTTGCTGGTTTCATCAATCCGCTAACGTCGTTCACTTTTCCGTAAAGGTTCCTGCAGAGATACCCCCCACAGCAGCAGAGGGAACTGTACTAAACGCACGATATCAGGCGTTTGCACACAATTAGACAATCCCCCAATGATGCATAATGCAGAATAATGCAGTACCAGCAGCTTATCAAAGTGCTCAGATATCTAACTGGTCATTTTTTGTCTCACTTATTAAACAGCGATGAGTAATGACATTTTCCTAAAAACGCTCGCCTCACACAAACACTGCCTCTGGGACATTTCAGATGCATGTTTAACTAACAGCACATTTAATCTAGAGCACAACAAGTATGCCATTGGAATCCAGTTGTGACTTATCTTGATTACTGTTCTTCCTTTATAATATGAGAGATAACTGTTGGTTGTATAAGTTATATGAGCATCAGCATTTTAGATAAAGGCCGTAAAAGGAGAGAGGAAAGTGGGCAAGGATGGAGAGAAGGAAGGAAGGGAGGGAGGGAGGGGGAGGGACAGAGGTGAGGAATTTATATGGTGGGGGGCTATAGGTTATGGTGAATTATCCTGAATTAACAGTGTGTTTACTTTAGCTGGGAGGCTGCTGAGTGAAGCGGGTGAAGTCGGGGCGTCAGGTGACCCGACTCTTTGTTATGGAGAGAGGTGGGCTGGCAAACGCAGCCCCAAATGACTGGCAGGAATGTCACCTGAACAATGCCGTCATTCTCCACGACAGCAGCGTCCATCATCATTAGAGTTCGTCCGTCGTTGTGAAAAAAAGCGCCGCGAATGCCTTTGTTAGGCCGTACTGTCACGTCACTGCGACTTTGACCCTTGACCTGTTCACTGTCACGTCACTGGTTGTCTCAGTGATGTAAAAATCAATATTACAACATAAAATGATGCCAAAAAACATCATATTCCTCCTTTAATCGTCCACTTAGCTGCACCCATATTTAATCCTTTATCGCACAATTAAAAGAAAAGCACCTTAATTGAAGCAGAGCATTGTCTTGTTCATTAACTTTTTCTGTCTATACTTTAACCTGCAAAACCTGAGTTTGCCTCTGCAAAAAAAACAAATTCAGTTCAATGATTTTTATTTAGAAATACAGTAATTATCTATGGGAAATCACCACCATATTTTTTGGAACTGCCCACTGATAAAACTATTTTGGGGAAATGTTGGGACAACTGTAGGACATATTCTCAGATGCTGTGTCACTCTATCTGGGAGATACACCAGAGGAACTGACAGGAAATGACAAATATCTCCTGAAAATTATGATTTTTAGCAGCAAAGAAGGCAAATCACCAGAAATTGGTTGAACTCTGACCCGCCTACAGCAGATAATTGGTTCAATATTATGAAGGAAATCCATGAGATGGAAAGACTTACTTTCCGTCTTAGACTTAAAAATGACCTTTACATGGCAAGGTGGAAGAAATTGACTTTATTTCTTCAGGAAGAGAGGGATCGGCATGGTGGCGGTTCTCTTCATCTTCTTTGAATGTTTTTTTCCCTCCTTGCATTCTGTATATTCTCTATGTATGTTGGCCAAGACAAACATGCACAGGCTGTGTGTTACTGTCACCTCCACATCTCCACCACCTTCTTACAGCCCTGGAGCTCTCTTCGTAGCTGATGTTTGTAAAATGGACTCTTGGGAGTTGATATGGACTGATAGCTATGTTCATGCACTGTGCTGTTGGTTTTCGTTGTTGTTGTAAAACTGACAATAAAATTTAAATATTAAAAAAAGAAATACAACAATCATTTATCAGCAGTAATCAATGCTCTTATGATATCTGAAGTTACATGTTCAGAAGGTACGAGTCTAAAACTATCCTTAAAGCTGCTTTTTTGCAAGCAGCAGCCAAAAAAATGTGACGACGTTCAAATTATAATTGTTTTTTCAACCTGCCTTCAGAAGAAGTGTACTTATTTTTTACGGATAAGTATGTGTATCTTGAAAAACAAAAGGTTGTAGCGCAAGAGTGAAGAAGAAAAAGGACTTGATAATAATTTGCATTGAAAACTTAAATACATGTAGGGTTTTAAAAGACTTCAAAAGATGGAGATTAATGCATTAATGTTTTTAGAAAACACTAATTTGTTTTATCAGATTACTTCATCGATGCAATGCTGGAGTCTATGCAAATCTACCAGCGTGATAAACACATTGATTTGCATCAACTTCAGCTCAGATTTATTAATTTTCATTAAAAAAAAAAAACTGCTGTAACTCCGATACAAGCAGCTTGCCCACAAGAAAACCTGTTTCAAGCAGCCAGTTGGTGCTGTTGGCCTGGTACACTGAGATATAACTGATTAGAATTTCCGTGACAATTAATGCCAACTTTTTTGTCTGGAAATAACTCGTTCCTGCAAATTAAAATGTGCAGAAGCACCGACATTCACATCAATGCTTCAGGAACAGCTTTTATTAATGAGTGATTTCAGTTTCTTCCTGTTGCTCAGTCTGAGGTTTGTGCCCGGATGTGTTTTTTGAGAACGAACTAAACAGAAGTGAAGTATTACAGCCAAAACACTGACTGGAAACGCTATTGCAAAGTGTTTGTGTGTATTTTTGTGCATGCTCTGTGTGTGTGTGTGTGTGTGTGTTAATCCTACCATTGACCCGCAGTGTGTTAACACTGTCACACAACAGTGGGACACACCATAGGTAAATGCAATCCACTCCCCTTCACGGTTTGTTTGTGTAGTCGATGCCCCCAAAACAGCTAGCATTAGCATTAATGAGCAGAAGAACAAAGGCAGTGAATGGGCCTCTGTTAGCATTCGCTCAACTGCCTTTTATTGATACAAGCTCAAAGTCAGCTTAGGTGGCGTCATTAGCTCTTCATTTGCAAGTCCTTAACAAGGGAGCATCGCTGTTTGATGTCTGGCAGAGGCTTCGGTTTGTCTGTTTTCTTTAAAACCTTTGCAACAGTGCGTTTGGAGGCACGGCAGCCGATAGCTGACGTCCATTTAAATGCTGTTTATTCACTCAGCTTATTAAGCCCTGACACAGTTGGTGTAGTCTTACGTAAATCTGCAAGTTAGAGGGAATAATTCAGAATATTAATCCTACATCCAGTTTGTTTTCCATTTATCAGAAGTTCTAATTTATCGATTAATGCAAACCAGAGTCAGATTATAGATGAAAAAGCACTTCAAATTCAGCCTGTGCAGGACTGATAGGTGCTAAAGATTTACTTTTACATTTACAGGATTGCTGCGACGATGACGCCACACGTCTGTCCGAAGCAGCTTTTAGGAACTTGTAAAACCTCACTGTGAGATTCTACGAATGTCTGCGTCTTTCTTTTCATTTTCTAGAAACTGTTACTCAACAGCAAGTTCTCAAGAAATAAAAGCGATTTCTGATTTCGGAACCACAGAAACAGCGTTAACAGGTTTTCTCAGGCCTGAAGACGTGATGTTTGATGGAAAACTTCCTAAACAGAGATGGAAAATTACTTCCTGTACATGAAACTCAATCGCAGGTGATGAGAATCGGCCAAAGTTTAATTGCAAAAGATCTGTCTTTCTGTAGCTTTTGTTTTTTTCCACACTGTGAAGTTCCTAAAGGATAGAAAGGTAGCTGTACTGAAGCATGACACAATGATGAACATGTTCTGGAAGTGAATGCTAACGGGGTTTTCTTAGTGTCTCAGAAAACTGAAGAGACATTTATGAAGTCAAACAGCACAAACTAATAACACACCATTAACTTAGAGTGGGGTTTGTTAGAAGATGCTGGTTCTTAGTGTGTCAGAGTCCAGTTCTTATTTCACTTGATGTTGTCAGTCTGTATTGATTTAACACCAGAAGAACAAAAAAATAAGTCTGATATGAACATAAGGGGAAAACTGCAATAGATGCATGAAATCACTGATGCACAAGGATGCTGCTCTCAGTAGCTGTGTTTAAATAAAACTAGCAAATGAATTGAAAGCAAACTTCCATCCATGCATCATCTATACACCGCTTAATCCTCACTATGGTCGTGGGGGGCTGGAGTCTATCCCAGCCGACTCAGGGTGAAGGCAGGTTCACCTGGACAGGTAACCAGTCTATCACAGGGCTACACTTAGAGACAGACAACCAAGCACACTCACATTCACACCTACAGACAATTTAGAATCACCAATTAACCTCAACATGTTTTTGGACTGTGGGAGGAAGCCGGAGAACCCGGAGAGAACCCACACTGCACGGGGAGAACATGGAGACTCCACGCAGAAGGATCCTCACTGGGACGTGAACCAGCGACCTTCTAGCTGCGAGGCAACAGTGCTAACCACCGATCCACCTTGCAGCCCAACTATAATTCATAAAACACTAATTTTCCAGTGTCTGTACTTGACATAAAGAGATGAAACTGATACCTATGTGATCCTCCAGAGTTTGATAGAGAACTAAGAATGTATAATATTTCTGGCTTCTTCTGGCTGCGAGGCGACGGTGCTCACCACTGAGCCCCTTGAAATGCAATTGTAACATGTAAAACATTTTTAAAAGAATCAAACAAAACTTTGGCTATCTTCAAGAGACAAAGTCCCCAGGATTTTTGTTTCAGGTGGGACAACAGAAGAAGTAAAACAGATGATCAGTCGTGTGAGTCTGCTGATAAAGGTGCTTCAGTTTCCAAAAAAAAAAAAAAAAGGCAAAACAACCGTGTTCAAGAGAGCGATTCTTCAAAATGCACATAAAAACACATTATTAAAAACACACCTTCTGTCTGGCTCTAACACTACTTCAGCATCCACTCACTGAAACAGGCACTGAATCAGGCCCGCAAGAGTCACCCAGCAAAACCACAAGGAACTGTCATCCACAGACGCTCAGCAACGGTGCTGTCTGGGCCGAGCCGAGCGTCGTATTATAGTTTGATGGAGAAACACTGTGAACTCTTATATCTCTAAAAAGCGACTGTGGAGAGGACCTCAGTCATGAAGAGAGGAGCTGATTAGGACAAATGATGTCACCTGCAGCCAATCAGGAGGGAAGGTGATAAAAAGCATCCAGTCTCTCACTGAACCTCCAGCACAAGAAAAGCTCCACTTGTTCCAGACATGTAACACAATCATGTGTTATGTTTTGCCTTACATTATGAAGAGACGGTCCGTGACAGCTGCTGCAAGAAACACAGTCTTTTATTGGCTTAATGTGGACAGAGTCAAACCAGCAAGCCGTCTGCCACACCCTGTCCTAAACATCCAACAACATAGGGGGAAAACAATATACAGGGTGTTTATGGTGTTGCTGCTCACGTAAAGCCTGAGAAACAGATTAAAATTCTTTTCATTTCTAAACTCCACACATGTGGTCGAGCCTGGCCTGGCCTGGGTCTAGATGTTAAATCCATGTTGGGAAAGCGCGCTCTTTTCTCACAAAGGGTCGCCCCTGGGAAAGTCTGCGTGCCGCCCAAAATACATCATCGAACACACCTTGTGCACACAGTTTGCATGGCACCAAATGTGTCAGCATCTCTGTGCGTGCAGACACCCACTGTAGGACAACAGCCACGTGCTCATCTGCTGTCAATATTTATTTAGGTTTATCCATCCTCCAGTCACTTCTCATGTATTTCACTTGAAAAATTCTGGTCTGTTTGGTACAGCTAATGAAGCTCAGGGAAAAATAAGCAAGATGACAGACTGTATAATTCACCTGCACGCTTTTGGCATCTTAATACAAATATTTACTCGTGGATATCGTCCACACGCAGACAAAGGAGCATGTGAAAGTTGATTAGTATGACATAAATGTTCCTTTTTGGATTCGCTGATGATGTTGATGCAGATCTTGGCCTTTTCTGCTTTCCAGGGAAAATGTTCTGTTTGATTCTGAATGGTTTTATTTTTGATGGAAATCCCCAGAAGTCCCAAACGTAGCTTAGAGGCCGTTCTTGTGTTGATGGAACCATCAAGTGACGTCCTCAGATGTATTCCTTCCATTAAAGAAAAGGCAAAATTCACAATAGTCACTCAAATAACTAGAAACTGAAAAAAGTAACAATAAATAAAAATTTGCTAAATTATAATTTAGTGAAATAAGACATTGGTTTTGAATTGTGGGTGAAAAGAATAATTAAAAAAAATAAAAAAAAACGGTCCTGTTACAGAAAACACCTGATTGCACTGATTGGCTCAAAGGGTTGTAAAACAAAATATTAGTCTACGGGTCCCTTCATGCTTGTTTTGTTTTGTTTTTATATATATATTTCTGCTGAACCACAATTCAAAAGCAATGCCATGATGTTCATTAAATTTTATTTATTATTGCTTTTGTCAATTTCAACATATTTCAGTTATCGCTATTTTTTTTTTCCTTCTTTAATGGGAGAACATTAATACACTTTCAGGTCGACTGTATTCGAGGGCTAACCTTTCCTGACACTCTCCCAAACTGTTCTCACACACATCCGTTGTCTGGAGACTTTCATCACATGTGTTTCTGTGAAAACACATGTGACAGAAAACCAGTTAAGCATTTTGCCCAAGAAATTTCTCAAGTGAGAAGCAGGTTTCTCTAATTCAGCGCAGAATGATGCAAAAACAGGTTAGTTGGTTGATTTCATAAAGTATGGCTTTGAATTTTGTTGCACCAATAAGTGTGTCTCCATTTTAGGGGCTAGTGTGGACTCTATGCATGAATGTAGTAAAAGTCATGTGTCTTAAAATGGAAATGTCCGAGCGTGGACGTGGCCTTAGGAGTGTGTCTCAGACAGCGAGAGCCGGTCTTCAGACGGTGAGCAGCTTACAGATTGGGGGAGTTTTGGGGGCTGTTGTGTTTGCTGAGAAAACCATCAGGCTAATTCTCTACCAGTTTAATCCACTTGTCTAATTCCAGTGTCTGAGACAGTGAACTGGCCTCAGGGGATTAGAAACAAGAAGAGCGGGACTCGCCAAAACAAAGATGACTCTCCCTGTTACTGTCGAAGAACGTGCTCGGACAAATAGAAGTCACGCTCAGAGATTCAGGTCCCGTGAGGCTCCCGTGTTCATTACAGTGTACAGAAGTGTGGCTTAGAGCTAAAAGCAAACGGGCGATGATGCTGTTTCTAAAGCCTTACGTGTGCCTCCCAAATGTCAGGCTTCCCTCTCTACTCCTTCTACCTCTGTGCTCTAATCTTGGTCAAACATCGCTACGTTTTGAGAGTGAACTCGCAAGAAAACCAGACCACAGCCCAAATCCACCACCCAGCCCTCAAAATCCCCCGGGTGCAGCCCCGCTCTGTCACTGCAGTCAATCAGCTAAACGTACAGCAGCGGCAAACTCCACCCAATCAAAATGGTTGTCAAAAGACAACAAGACAATGAAAACCTGGATGGGAGTTTCCCTGCTTTAGTTTATTTTGGTAAACTCTGTTTAATCCACTGAAGTCTGAGCTCCTCTGTCGTTGTTTTCATTTCACTGGATCTGCCTCTCTGTACGATACACCTAAAGAACCTCCTACTAATATTAAATGCATTATATTCAAAATACACTCATGAGAGCTTTTTGTGCTTCTGTTGTTCAGTTATGTGCTAATAATTCATGTTACCACTTGCAAAAGGAGTCATGACATTAATTAATGGAGAGAAAAGAGTTTTAATTGAGCCAAAGCTAGCGAATGATTAAGAGGAAGACTTTGTAAATAAGAGAACAGTTGTGTTAATGAACGTGTGTGTGTGTGTGTGTGTGTGTGTGTGTGTGTGTGTGTGTGTGTGTGTGTGTGTGTGTGTGTGTGTGTGCCATTCACACACACCCACGGGAGGGAAGTATTATTGCGTCTGTTTTGGCGGCAGAAGCATGTGGTAGACGTCGCCGAGTTCCACAGGTCATTCCCCCCAATTCCCTGCTGATGATTAACTCAGTTAAGCTCAACACACACACACACACACACACACACACACACACACACAAAACTCCACTACTTTTTTGTGAGAAATGTCGCGCTTCCTTTTAAACATCCTGAATTTTCCTTTCAGGTCAGTGAAATTTTGAAACAGTGACTTTGGAGAGGTTTAATCAGTTACTTATAAAATAGATCTGCCATTTTGTCATTGCAATAAGTGGACACGAGCACGGATGCAATGAAGTGAGTGGATCACATCAACTGGCTCGTCAGTTAATGTAAGTAAAATCCTAAAACTCTAAATCTGATGGAACAAAACGACGACAGTTCACAAATATATTATTTTCTTTTGAATTAACAGAAGTTGTCGCGACTGTTTCTATTCTATTTCTGGGGAAACAAACTGAAAGTGCATTGTTAGAATAAATAGTCAAAAGGAAACTAAATGGTTTAACTGACCATCCAGGAATTCATACACACACAGTAAGCCATGCACACACACACACACACACACACACACACATTTACACAAACACGCCGTGCGCCCCACGCACAGCCACCCCGCCTTACCCCCTGTGTGGCGGCTGCAGGCCCAGATTTGAAAGGGATTTGTTTGACCTGAGGAGGTGTTGGCAGGGGGGATACCGAGTGTGTGTGTGTTGGGAGGGTTATGTGTGTGTGTGTGTGTGTGTGTGTGTGTGTGGGTGGAAGACTCAGACAGACAGTAAAACATATGTCGCTCCCAGGGAGAGGCCATCTTGCTAATTTAGCCGCGGCGGCGACTGCAATGCGGCGGTCAATAGTTTGGATCGTCCACACCCCGAAAATCCACAAACCTGCTGCTTTACAGCTCGCCAGAGGCACGGCGGCAATATGGAGGGGAGGAGGACACCCGTGTGCAAATTCTCCCTCGGAGGCAGAGAGGACTGTAGGAGGTGTTGCCCCTCTGCTTGTCTGTCTGTCAGCATGTCTGACATTCTGTCTGGTGATATTCTCTTATAGTGGCAGGAACAAGAGGGAGGATGTGGGTCAGATTTGTCAGGCAGAAACATCACCAAATACACAATAAATGTTCTCGTTTTGATCATCGTTCATTTCTCAAAGGGAGGAAACGAATCACGGCAGCATGAAGCAGTCGGCCACTCAGACGGGGTTTAAATAAATCCCCCGGTTTAACCATATTATCTAGAGCAGCGTAAATGAAGGTGATCACACCAGAAATTTCCATCATAATCAACTTTTCCACGGAATAATCGTGCGCAGGCACGGCTCTTTTTTTGTCCGAGAGCGTCATGATCACAGGAGCACATTTTCCTTGACACATTTGTCCAAGTTCTGCTTTCTGTGACGAGCATCTCACAACACAAATGAGGGTTTACAGTGTAGAGAAGAAACTGGAGTCTTGTTGAATCCCACCACCACCACCACCATTAAGCCTCTTTACCTCTCCTCCTTTCTCTTATCTCACCTGTTTTTGCCTTTCCTCGTTTCCTCTTCCTTCATCCCTCCTCCCCTTGTGGCCTTGGCCTCTTGTCTCCATCTTCCTATTATTTTATGCCTCCTCCTGTCATCATGCTCAACCATCTCTTCTCTTGTTTCAGCCCTCTCATCTTCCCCCCCTACCCTCTCCCTTTTCCCTTTCCCCTCCCTCTATCTCCCCCATCTTTGTATCCTCACAGTTTAAAAAGGCCTATTTCTGACACCTTCTCTTCTTTCCTTTTCCTCTTTTTAATTCCTACTTTTTGTACTTTTTTTTCCCCTCTCCCCTCCAAATTGTGACCCCAAAAACTTTCTATTCTCTCTCTCTCTGTCCTGGTTGTCACTGATGGATGGATGAGGCGACAGCTTGGTCTGAGGCCCTGGAGGGGAAAGAGGGGGGATGTCAGGCCTTCACTTCACACACTGTCCTTAAATACCTAACCTGGATTGTTCCTGGTTTGAACTGCAGCTGCTGTGAGGTGAATACATACTTCTGTATTAAGTGAAGCGCTCATGTGACTTAAGTTCACGTCCAGTGATGAGACTAGGTGGTTTCTGCACAATGCTTCCCAGATATCACGTGACATCCAGGCTGTGTGAGCTGGACTTAAGACCTTTAGTCTTTGTAAAAGTGCTGCTGTGATTTATTTCTTATCTGGGCAGCTATGGCAGTTGTTCCAAACCAGCTCTCCTTCCAACCTCATAGCATACAGCCACTTTGATGGGGGTCCTGAGTCAAGAACACCTTTAAAACCTTATATACCCTAATAGATGCCAAGAGTCTGTAGCCAAACATTGTCTGCTTGTTTTGTCACTACATGTGTCTATTGTAAATGGTCTGCACTTCACCCATGCGTACACCAATGGCGACAGAGCTACCATTGGGAGTAACTTCGGGTTCAGTGTCTTGCCCATGGACACTTCGACTGTGGAGGGGCAGGGGATCGAACCGCCAACCTTGCAATTGGAGGACAACCCGGTCTACCACCTGAGCCACAGCCGCCCTGAACCGGGATCGTTTCCTAACCTCACCAAAGTAGTTTTGGTGACTAAGCTTAAACTGAATTCAAAGAAACTTAACAGCAAGTGAAAATGAAATTTAAGTCTCATAATGAGATGAAACTAAATGGGAAAAAATAGTGGTCTACCACAGGACACAAACCTCAGTCTCCTGAGTCCTGTGACTTATATCATCGCTACCATCCAACTTCCTCATGAGGTGGTTTTAAATTGGAAAAATTCCTTTACGCTTACTGCTGTTGAACTTCGACGCGGGTGACTCAGACGCCAAACGATGCTCTGTCAGATTTCAGATTGGTTTTTATGGGTGTAATCGTGTTGACAGGGCTGCACAGTTATGGAGGTGGAGTTCTGGAGGTTCAGCAGACTGGTAGCTGTGGCCTTTGGACTCTGGTTCTGCTGAGTATGTTTCATTGAAAGGAAGAGTGCATTTTCACAGATATACTTATTCACCTTCTTCCCGAGAAAGCGCCAACTATTTTTAGCTGGGAGCAACAATTTCCTGGATCCTTTTTGCTATTAGTCTTCAAGGAAATGAGTGGAGTGTCCAGTAAGTCTCTGCCCTCTGCCAAGAAGCAGTTTGGCACAACTGTATGGCCTGTAAACAAACAAGGCACAAAGTGTGAATTGGGAAGGGGAACTTTGTTTTTAGTAAGAGTCAGGAGTTTCCCGTTTTATGCTAAGCTACTCGTCTCTTGGATCCAGCTTTAGAAGTCGTGTTAGGCCTCATCGGACTCCCAGCAAGAAAATGTATTGTGGCAAAATGTTTCATGCATTTCTGTTTTGGTATTCTTTGGATGTCTTACCTCTTGTATCTGCTGGGTTCTGTGGAACCAACAAAGGGAAACTGCCAATAAAGGAGCTGCATCTGGGAACCAATAGACCATGACCACCTAAATATATACATTTTTACAGTATTTTCTGTCCGTTTTTGTGCTTCGGACAGTTATTTTCTATTTTTCTTGCAGACCATACCAAGTGAGGACAATTCAGATTATTCATCTCAACATGGAGCGAGTCCTCAGTGAATTCTAACCTCTTTCATATTTTCACCACAGCTAATTTTAGAAAAACCACCAATCCCCGTCAACACACTGTGGTTAAATGACTCTCGTTCCCTCTGAGTCTGAGTCACACAGAGAATGTCTACCTGTACAGGTGACACGCACATTTGGCAATTGAGGGGTGGGTGGTGGGGGTGGGGGGTTTCCCAGGTAGCAAACACAACCTCAATTTAAAAGGTTCCAGGACACCAGTGATCAAAGAGCGGGACAAAAGGGGGCGTGGCCCTGTGGCTCCGTCAGGTTGCCGCGGGAGACAGTCCCTGAGGAAATGTCGCCGGCGGCAGCAGCCCTGTCGTCAGGGCATAAATTACAGACTCGATGGCCAGGTAACTATCACCTGGACCGGCTCGCTCTCTCTGTTCTTGTTTTTGTTCTGGTTTTCTGTCTCTTGGCTGTCGTCTCCACCTCCCTCGCCTTGTTTCTGTTCTCCACTCTTTCTCTTTTCTGGTTTCTTATCTCATAAATATCATAAATCTTTTATTTTTCTTTCTATCTTACAAAATAAAGACACCATGTCGCTGCGTTAATTGCTTTCTTATCTCTTGGCGTATGTCTATAAAACTATTTCCGTGTTTGCGAACACTCCTGTCTGCATACTTTCGCATACCTCAAGTGTGCTGATGTTTTTATTATCTCATGGTTTCGTTGGTTCCAAGGAAGACATTCAAAGGACATTTTCAACCATAATTTGCTTACAGTTCAGCAGCCACAGTTTTTGTATGTTGACAATGGCACCATGCACGTCAAGACAGACCCATAAGTGGTTTTACCCAGTTTGGTGTGAAAGAACTTGATCCAACTCCTTTGGAATGAGTTGGAACTAAGAGCCAAACATTTGCATCTAACATCAGTGCTGGGCCTCAATAGTGCTTTTGGCTGAATGGGAGTCTGTAGCCAGATTCTACAATTTTGGGGGAAATTCTGACACCAGACAAGTAGAATCCACCAAAATGTCAATGAAATGACACCATCACATATGGTTGTGTTGTACAGGAGAGCTTTAATTTGATTTCCTTCTCCTCGTCCTCTCTCTTCCTCCCCACTTAGACCCTCCTTTCCTGAACGGGGAGGCTTCTGAATTCTTCCAAAGTGTTTTGGAGGCGTGACATGAGCGTAAAAATGACAAAAATGCTGCGAGAAAGTGAGGTGGTAGAGGGCGAAACGAGCCAGAGAGTTAGAGCAGACAGCAGGTCCAAGCTTTTCCTTCCCTCCCTTTCTCTCGCGTAGACACACCGTGTGAGATCTGAGGGTGGTTTACTACAGGTGTGGTGTGCTTCATTTACTCGTACGCTGGCTCTTTAATCAGAGAACAGACAGCGAACTGAACTGTGGGAACATCTCAGACTTGTCAACACAACCTGTGGCGTGTGCAGATCTTACATAAACACAACTTAAAGCAAAATTAGAAATAGCAGCATTCACTGGAGCAGAAAAAAACTGTTTTCCACAAAGACAATGTGTAATCTGTGACAGGTCACAGAGAGAAATGCCTCCTTATCTGTCTGACGGAAGCACACCGCGGGCAGCAGCCATCTCTGGAGGCTCCAGTGGAAAAAACTCCATTACTCAGACTTTCCTGTTAATAAACATCGAGCAAAACTCCAGTAATGCGTTGCCCAATATCTACAAATGTTACTTGTTAGTCACGCTATTTGCACAGGTTTACGGGTTTTAATCCATTTCATTGTCACACCTATTGAATCTTAGCAGTTCCATATTTCCCCCTCAGATTTTCCCAGAAGTACCTTCATTGTGGGATAATCTCCTTTTTCACGCTGACTGACAACATCACTGCAGGGTGTAGGTGCAGCTAAAGTCTTGTGCTGTTCTTAAACGTGAGGAACAAATCTGCGCAACAGTTTTAGGCGCTTTAGGTGTTTTGATTCTAATCCAGCACACAAAACCATCAGGGAGGTTTCCACATGTAATCTTGACAATGACGGCATAAGTGTCATAAAGAAGTGATCTTTAGTCGATGGTACAGACTCCACAGATTTAATCTCAACATCGTGGAGTCAGTCTGGGATGGCAAAAGATGGCACATGAGGAGAACTGCTTCTGCTTTTAAAGAGAGACTGTTTTCACACAAATGTTTCTATACAGCTTTCTACACAACTTTTTGGGCGGGAAGCGTCCTTTCTGCCACGTTTGTTTACATTTCGAATCATCTATCTTTATCTTTATATCTTTCTGTCGCAACCAAGCAATCATACGAGGGGAGAAAATGTAGGAAAAGCTCCACACACTTGGTGAAA
>NW_007578316.1:318109-318391 GCF_000690725.1 Stegastes partitus
TCCTGCATTACTTTTCAAAGCACTCTGACTTTTAGCCACTAAACCTTTTGCCCAGGATCGTCTGTTTAAACAGCTTCTGCTGTCAAACACTGTGAGAAAAGTGATGGTTAACTAAAACAGGACGTTTCGTATTTACAAACTTGTATCTTTATTACTTCCTCTTTTCTTTCTGTTTAAAACTCAGTCCCTCATTATTATAACCGTCTTGTTCTCTATTCCCTCTTTTGTTGTTGTTTTTTTCCATTCTCTCAGTTTCCACTCATTATTTGGTTTGGTTTTAGT
>NW_007578316.1:319070-331473 GCF_000690725.1 Stegastes partitus
TGCCATTTGTCTTTTTTCCCTCTCATTGTCTTGTTTTTTTTTTCCTCCACCTCTTTCATTTCTTTCACCATCTTCACTCCTTTTCTTTCTCTTTCACCACTTTTCTCTCTTTCCCTCTCTCTGAGTTGACAGCTTGTCTCTCGGGATAGCGGGGATTGTGTGACGCTAATCGGAGCAACGGGGGGATTACAATCAGCACACACTCACACAGACACACACACTCACACACACACACACACACACACACACACATCTGTCACAGAGGCAGTTAATAAGTCAATATGTTGACACTGCTCAGGGCCGTAGAACAGCTCCTCCGGGGAACACTTGGTGATTGTGTGTAATCAATTGTAAAGGCGAGTTTTTATTTATCTCCCAATCTGTATAGTCAAACTGCTTTAATCGCTTTCCAGTGATCGCGATATCTTGAAAGAAAGTCTATAAATCCACCTAGAAATCATAGAAAACATGCTCCTCATCACTTCAGATCTTTCCTACAAATCATGATGTTTAGACATCTTCCTCATTATCGCTTCGTTGTCGTCATCCATATGCTTCTACTGTAAAGTATAAACAGGAACTNTTGTATATCCTGTAAAACTTATCCTGTGCGTTTTTCTGAGGGGCAATGCGACCATGTGACCTATTCGAGTATGAACAGAGTCTTAAAGCATGAATTGGTTGTTGGTGTGCCACGCCTGCATACTGCCACATCTGAAATGTGGGTCCCGGTGTAAACATGAAGCAGGTGGTTTGTTGGTTAGTTGTCGAAAATACTATGAAGAAAAAACAGAAATGCACAAAAGTAAGACGACAGTTTCCCTAACTGCACAACAGCTGCATCTAGGTAAGCAACACCTGCAGTTTATTATCCATGTTGAATGAGCCACTGGTGGTCGAACATGATGTCTTTGTCTTTAGAAAAAGGTTGCAAGATGGGACAAATCAGGGAATATCTGCCAATTGAAAGCAAATCAGAAAGTAAGTTTCTTCATCATCATTTCCAAACGTTGCCGTATCTGATCTGTGCCTGTCAATTACTTAGATGCAGCCACGTTTCCAAAAGTCTCCAAACCAGGGGTAGTAGTAGCGTTTTCGCCATCAGTGTATCGTAGAAGCTGTGCATTTTAAAACCAGGTTTAATCAGATTGTACCTCTTTTCTACTGACGTGGACACCATTAAGTACAGAGAGTCTGTCATGGTGCTCAGAAACATCCAACCAGTCGTTGTTTTCGGCCTTTTCTTTACAGTAACCGTCCTTTTGTGTTTACATGTGTTGCCCATTTATAGGTCGTCAACTGACAGCCAGATTAAATGCAACGTTTATGCCATTTAGACACACACTCATGTACATTAACACGTTAACAGTTTGGGAAAACACACACACACACACACACACAGACATTCAATTTTTTGCTGACACAGATGTGGTTTTGTCAGTTGTCTTGTCGGCCGGCTCAGATCTTCAGGCTCCAACGAGAGTCGAATGCCAGAGGTGGGGGGGGCACACATACACACACAAATAGGCGTATACACACACACTCGCACATATTAACAGACATTATTACAAGCACAGACACACACACGCTTAAGCAACAGGCTCTTTTTACAAATACACAAAGGCGGCTCATCCTCGCCACGCTCCAGGAGTGACAGATCGATTCCCAGGACAGCTGTTGCTCAGACAGGTGTGTGTGTGTTCGTGTGTGTGTGTGTGTGTGCATGTGTGTATGCATGTGTGTGTGTGTGTCTTCTTCCTTTCACACTTTAAAAGAAAGACAAGAACTCAGAGAATTTTCTGCCCCTCTCTCCTGTCCTTGTCTCCCTTTCGGCCTCTCCAGGATTTTCTGTTACCAGATACACTTCAAGTCTGTACTTCCTGCTTCAATTCGTATTAAACTGTTATTAATATTTTATTATTACTATTTTATACATGACAATATAGGTTTATTTGGTTGAACTGTATATATGTCTGTATGAGTGCATGAGCAGTTTCTTTATATTTGTATTACATATATATTGTTGTGGGAGAGTAAATGTATTTTTATTTATCTAACCAGCTTCTAATGTGTGTTTTTATGCCAAACCCTTCACAATGTAAGGTTATTTTAAGATATATTTCATATGTTAAGATGACACATTTACAGCAAACATTAAATAAACAACTTGCAAAAAAAAGTTTGAACACCCATGTAGTGATACCTACAAGTAAATGTATCTGTAAAACAATATTCTTGTCATTTCTTTCCCCCCCGTCGGAGACTTAAAATCCACCTGCTGCCAGCCAGATTCTCAGATTGGGTTTCTGTGGAACAATCAGTCAAGATCAGAACTTTATGATCAACATGTCACTGCCTGACAAAGAAAACACATCTGAGCACCGATCGGTTTCTTCTGCCTTTAACCGGCGGCTTGAAGCAGTGCCAACGCCGCCCACACCTGCCCCCCGCCCGCCCCCTCCCTTCACCTTGACTTGTGTATTCAGTTGCAGCCTTTTACTGCCTGTAAAAGCAGCGTGAGGACCGCTGTCAACTTTGACCCGCGCGACAAGACAGGAATAGAGACGCAGTCAGAGGTCGCACACACCCTGTCCTTTGTCTTTTTTCCTCTGTGCGCTCGTGGGTGTGCTTCTGTGCTTCTAGAGGAGTGGTTAGTGAGCCGGTCGGTTATTTCACCGGGGAAAATTAAACCTACTTTTAGAAGAATTTATCGAGCTAATCGTCAATACGCATCTGCAGAAAATCATTGTCTGATCATCATTCATATTGTTGTTGATTCAATATCTTTTTTTTTTTTTTGAGTTATCTGGAGATAACACTTTGTGCTCCGAGAACTTCCACTAAACCTACAGTTGAAGATAAACTGGAAATCTAATTGATGATGAAACTATTAGTTGCAGCCGTACAGAGACAATATAAATTCGTGCTCTAAAGAGGCCTAAAGCATTATTATATCTGTTCTATTACCTCGACTTCCTGAGGGAATGTCAGCAGTAGTAGCCCAGTTTAAAAGTCAGAATGAATGGAGACCAAATGGTAAATGGTCTGCACTTATATCCAAAGCGCTTTACAATGTGTTTCTAATTCACCCATTCACATACATTCATACACCAATGGTGACAGAGCTGCCTGCCGTTGGGAGCAACCTCGGGTTCACTGTCTTGCCCAAAGACACTTTGGCGGGGGATCGAACCGCCAACCCGCTCTACCATCTGAGCCACAGCCGCCCAGACCAGTTGGTAATGTTTTAAGTTTGCAACTAGGTTGTGGAGTCTAAAAAAAAACTACAACATTTAAGTCCAGCTTGGATGAGTTCAATGAGACGAATTTGTAGTTTCTACGTGTATTCCATTGGTTCAGCTTTCTGAGGTAGTGTCAACAGTCGATCAAAAGCCAATATGGTTACAGATTATTAGGTTGTAGCAAGAAAACTACGACTGCTAAATTTAATACCAGTTCAAATAAATTCAATGAAGCTCCATTTGTACTTTCCACATGTACACAGGTGCTGCACGACAAGGCTGCATGAATCCAAACGACCTAAATGTTGTAATTTTTCCATGTCTGTAAGTTTCTGCACGCAACCTTCTGCAGGCATCCACAAGCTACGAGTGCAGCGATTGCACGCTTGACTAGAAATCAGCCAAAACACAAGACAAAACAGTCGATTATTGTGGGTTTTCTAACTGCTTAATTTGCCTGTTTGACTGAAATGTTGTTACAAGATTTGCTCAAACAGAAATCTTTTAAAAGTGCTAAAGTCAAAGAAACTACAGTGATGGATTTACATGCTGGTTCTTATTAACTATTGTTGCCGTGTGTGTGTGTGTGTGTCCGTGTGTGTGTGTGTGTGTGTGTTTGTGTGTGTGTGTGCGTGTTCGCAGTAGTGTGTGTGAAGTGAAGGTGCTTGGGCGCTAAGCAGAGAACAGACGGGTGTGAAAGCCGATCTGCACTGTGGCTGATCAGGAGAGAGAGAGAAAGAGGGAGGATTGAAAACCGACAGCAGCAGCGTAGCTTTCACTGCCAGCATCAGTGTGTGTGTGTGTGTGTGTGTGTATGCGTGTGTGTGTGTGTGTGTGGTAAGAGAGCAGCTATAAAAAGACTAGAGTTACTGAACACAAGGTGGGGTGAAAAAAAGGAGAAAGAACAACAATAGCTGATACTCACACACACACACACACACACACACACACACACACACACTCCGCGGCGCACTTTGACCCCGTCAGCTGCCGCCGTGCTTGCTTTGGGCTTCGTGCCGCGCGACAGGTGAGCTAGCTAACGGACGGCCGCCTGGGATAGCTCGGACGCCTCGCATTTCACAAACACACACTCGCCCGCACCGACAAAGAGGGTTTAAAGCATTCATATGTACATGCATACAGCGAGGCGCACAAGGCCAGGGCCGGGTCGGTGCCGAAACAAACACACACACACACACACACACACACTGCCCACTCCCCACATTCCTGCATATGTCGGTTGGGTAATTAAAAGGCTCGCACCTCTTTGTCACTCTCACTGTGACACACAATGATCCTACATGGTAGCTCACTCTGGACAACTTATAAGCACCAGAAGCTCTAAATCCTTTATGGAAGATTTAACATCGGTGATATCTGTCATTTTACATCGTCACATATGCACTTCAAGCATCTGCATCAGAGCCTAGGAGATATGGGAGTTTCTATATCCTCAGTCTGGTGTGTCCAGCAGCACAAGGGGAACTTCACAGGTTGAAAATAACAGCATCAACTGTAACTTTTTATCAAACATAGATTTCAAACTAATCCTGAATTTGAGAATACTGAGCCATCGTGGTTTGCTTCTGTTCCTATTTGTTTTTGGGACAATGCTACTGACAGATTTTTAACGATCTGATGTAGAAGCCATCGGTCAGTTGAGGCGTTTCTGGTGCATTTAGGTGTCCCATCTCCACAAGACATGAGCACACACATGCTTTGTAGCTGTGGCTTCTGTCGGTGCTCATTCCTGGATGTCATGTTGGTTTCAGTAAAGATGGTTGAATGTTCACATCACTAAGCCGGGGCCTCTTCACGGCTGCAGCTTTCAACAATTCAATTTTCATAATTAACAGGTCAAATATTTATTGTGCGTTCAGTTGGCAATAGAAAATAATGACTCGATAATCCGACACTAAATGTAAAACCTTAGCAAGGCTGTCGGATTGTCAAGACGGAGGTTGAGATACGAGGAGGGCTTGATGTTGGAAGGCTCATTAGTTGTTAATATTTATTGTTGATAGTTGTTATAATAACTAGTGTATTGTTGGAACACTACGCATCGCTGGATTTCATGCCTAATTGACCGGTGCTATTGTGCACGGGCCATCGGTTGACATTCAAGGTAAATACGTTCAGACAGCAGCTGAAATGACCCAAATCCGATTTTTTTTTTCTCCTATGCAACCTGTAGCTGGTCTTTTCATGACAGTCTGAACAACACAGATCCGAATAAGGATGAATATCAGAATATTCAGCGCGGTCGGGAGACACTTCCACCCCGGGGCAGCGCTCTGACGGGGTGGAAGTGTCCAGAACACACAGGCAGTACTTGGCAGATACGCTCCACCGTTACCATCCATGTTTACTTCCACAAACACTGAGCACGCTCGCTGCATGTGACGTCGTCGTGTCCTCTTCTGCGCATGCGGGACACTTTTGGGTCGTATGAAGTTCACACAGCAGATCACATACAAGTCGCATTNATCTTTCCTACAAATCATGATGTTTAGACATCTTCCTCATTATCGCTTCGTTGTCGTCATCCATATGCTTCTACTGTAAAGTATAAACAGGAACTACGAGCAGCTAATTCAGCAGCAGTTCATGGTGGGCATTAATCAAATCAAATCAGGTTTATTGTCATGTTACTTACACAGTAGTACAGGCAAGATGAGAGATCGTTTCTTCAGGATTATTCAAACAACAAGTTTTGCAGAATGCACGTCTACGATAAGACACGAAACGTTCGTTGTCACTGTCTCCTGAAGGGGGCGCTGCGTCCGCCATTCATTGAGGATGGTGAACCTCTTCAGGTCCTGGTAGATCTTCAAGGACACAAAGATGGTGATGGTGAAGCCACAGATGCTGCCCAGAGCTGTCTGTCTGTCTGTCTGCATCCCCTCCAGCTGTCTGTCCGTCTGGGATGCTGTCATGGAGCCATGTTTCTGTTAAAGCAGACACACAGCAGTCCCTCCACTCTCTGAGGGTTTCTCTCAGCAAACGTAGCTCGTCCGGCTTGTTGTGGAGGGAGCGGACATTGGAGAGCAGGAGGACGGTCCTGCTGGTCTGGAGGGGTTAGCCTTTAGCCTAGCATGGATCCCGGCTCTCTTCCTCCTCCTTTGTTTACGTTCGCACCACTTTCCTTCTCTCTCGGGTAACTGCCGTGGTCGTCTCCGATCGGACTCCGTGCTGGTGTAGTGTGTCCACATCACAACCGATTGCTGCAATTCCAGCGCCGTTCACTGTCCTGATGCCCAGCAAAGTCTCCCGGCTGCAAGTTTATCAAAATGTAATCCAAGATATGCTTTAAATCGAGACTAAGGACAGCACTGGAGCTTCTTGCTTTTCATTGATGCATCCATGTCAACAGGTGAGAGCACCTGTACAGTGTTTTCAGACCTGAGGTTCCTGTTTCTCTGAACCAAGGTCCCCAAAAATGCTCTGACTTCAAATGAAAAGAAATGAAACATACTGACGTCTATTGTCAAAGGTTTGCTAAATGTAGAAAGATGGAGCCACAGCCGTTCACCACACCAGTAAGATGATCAGTGTTGCCTGAATTTATGGCTCACAGCAGAAAAAAAAGAAACGTCAAAACAATCTGAAACCCCTGATCCGCCTGATCGCACTCAAAGATGGCAACAATCATGTTGGCTCAGGTGTAAAGATAAGCAAGATTTGAACCTCTTTCATTCTTAATTTCTATCATTTCTTGTGTGTTTACAGTCGAGCACAACATCACGAATGCAACAGAGGAAGAAGACAAAAGAGGAAAACGAAGCAGGAATAAACGCTTTTGCTTTAGATGTGATCAAATGGTTTTTACAAGTGTTGTCCAATACGGTGGTCTAAGGGGGAGTTAAACCAATGGTTCCCAACCTGAGACCCTACAAAGGGTCTCGAGAGGACACTGAGGACTTGCCAGATAACAATCATAATATATATTGTATGATTTAAAAATGGAGTTTAAATTCGACAAACACAGCACAGAGTGAAAGAGATGACATAAAAGCAGGTCCGTAAATACGGGTTTTAGTGGTGATTTAAAAGAAGACACCGATTCTGTAGCCTTATCTCCTCAGACAGGACACGTTGAAGCTGAGGGGCCCTGACGCTAAAAGCACAGTTTGATTTAACTTCCCCTCTACTTCGGAGCAGTCAGAATGGCCCCACCTGAGGATCTAAGGCTGCCAACCGGCTCATGTGGGGGTCAGCATTTCTGTTTTATAACTTAGGATCGGAGCTTGGCGAGCTTTAAATATCATCAATTTTAAAATCCATCCCAAGGTAGCCAACGGAGAGAAGTCACAATGTGATGTTGTCTGATTCCAGAGAGGAGGAAATTGAGAAAATACGTAGATGAATACTTTCTTTTTGCAGGTTGGAGTATGAGAGAAATGTGTGGAAATGGTTCTCGTTTGAACGAAGCCGGACAGCGTTTTTGATCTGTGCTTTAGTCTGAATCAGAAAGTACTCCCAGAATCCTGGCTGTGGGTTTTAGTGGACAAAGTACCGAGGCTATTATCGACGAGCTCGATTTGTGATTTTGAGATGATAAGCCTATTTCTGCAACCCAAAGTGACGTGCGTTTGTTCAGACATTCCTCCAGTTGTTCTCGTCTGCTCGGGTGGAAAGAAGAGGCTGCTTTTGTTTTAATGACAAACAGGCTGAGAACTACCGGGCTACATAGCCTTAAAACATTCACTTAAGCTGATTCACTGTCGAAATAAAGCAGAATTTTCCAAATAAAACCAAACTCAAGGCCAAAATCCAGTCCCCACTTTACTCCGTGACCTTTCACCCCTGAGGCCAGAGAGGAAATGCTTGGTAAACATGCAGGGGGGGACAGTAGATAGCATCAGAGGCTGATTCAATCGCAGCACCGTGGGAAACGCACACGCAAACACAAACAGCCACTTTTCCTTTAAGACAACAACGCAGGAAGGAGCATCTAAGTGGCCGTTTCCATGGAAACAACGACCGCCGCCCGAGCGGTGACCACGGCTGATGTGAACTTTTACCTCAGACGTTGCGAGCATGCGTGTGGTGCAGATATCACCCCCCACCCTCCCTCCGACTCGGCATGTGGTCCGACTTGAGAAAGTGGACGACGCAAACACACTTCAAAAGCACACACGCTTTCTTTCAACAGCGCTCTTCGGATGACAAAACATTTCCTCACTGTCTCCGCATGAAATTTTTTCCGACCTCCCCCCCCAACCCTCGGCGGTGACGGATGGAGCCGCGGAGCCGGTCAGCGCCGTGCGTCGGAAGTGTTTTGGGGGTTTTATGCGCTCTGTGTTTGGACTGCGGCCTCTTGTTAACGTCCCTCCGGCTACAAACACGATGACATGTGATTTATGGAAATGAGCCACGGAGGAAACACAGCGGGATAAATCAAACGCGCCCGACCTGCGCGGTGCGCGTCTCGCTTTTGCGTGCACGAGACGGTGAAAGAGAAGAAAACTAATAAAACAAAAAGAGACACAGAGGGAAAGTGTGTGAGATTGATGGGCTTTTTGGCTCTTTTGATGTTCTTTAATGTAGCAGAGTGGGGAAGAGAGGTCGTAAATCCACATGCAGATGGGACCAGAGAGTTATTACCGCGCTCCGAATCTGGTGGATGTTTGACCAAGAAGCTCTCCAAAAAAAAAAAAGTTCTGTCAAAAACAGTTTTTTACTGAACATTAAAGCTCGGTTGCAAAAAGACTTGTGTAGTTTGTTTTTTTTGGCTGCTCTGTTTAAAAAAAGAATGATTCTTGTGCAAAAATAGGCGCTGCATCTAAAACAATCCCTCAGATCTTTGCTGCAAAAGAATTTAGCGCATTTATTTGAGTTAAGTCATCATAAATAGAATATAGGTTCACAATTGCACTTACATTAACTAGCAAACATTTATTATATTCTTTATTTTAATGGCTTTTTACATTTAAATATTCCACTTCCACACCACTTCAATCAAGACTATATTTCTTTGCAGCTTTAAATAAAATCCGCTCAGCTTTTCACTGTGATGACTGCGTTGTGTTTCCCTCGTGCAATCCCCTGCGTTCCTTGAGACAGAGGGACCAAACCGACGCAACATAAACGACTCTCTGTATTTATAAAGCAGAGTTCATTGCTCTCCAGACTGTAATTGGAGCACACTCCTGATTCGTAAACAAGATCTGAGACACGTATTTCACTTGAATCCTCAAACATTTCCTGTACTCTCCCCCTTTTGTAATTACAGCAATTATTTTTTACATTGTTTATCCCTTTGGCCATTGTTTTGAGAGCAAGAGACCCTCTTGACCCTCCTCGACTTCATTTGGAAAATTCCCTCTCGGACCATTCGTTAACACTCTCCTTACATAACGAGAAGATGTCGCGAAGCGTTCACGGGGTTCTTCGAGGAGAAAGGCCATCCGGTTCACCTTCTTCTCAACCCGCTGGATGGATCAGAGCATCAACCATTATCTGCTTAACGTGGGAGATCTCGAAGAACCAAATGTCTAAGGCCCTCCCCAATCCTGCGTTGCATGGTGTAAGCACGTGCAAAAATGCAGGTGAAGATGCTGATAGTCGTCCTGACCTTGCAGGGTTTAGGCTCTGGGTTGGGTATTAGTGGGTTAATATCACCCTAAAGGTTGAGAAGAGTGACCTCAGTCACCCTACAAACTGTCCAAAGAACTCGCTGACCCGCCTGAACCAGATTACAATAAGTGAGTGGAGGAGGGTCGAGGGTGAATACGGCCGCGCATGATGACCTTTGGCGAGCTTTATAACCATCCCGGCTTTAAAAACATGCCTTATGCAAGCTCATGCTGGTGTAAAGATTGACAGGGTGAAGCATTTGAATGAAATCAGTGAGTTTATGTGGCGCATAAGTTATACATTCTGCTGTAAATCATTGAACTTTAAAGAAAGCGAGACAAATGCACATCATGTAGGTGTACATGTTCTGGTACAATACATCAAATGGCCACTTCTATCATTAATGTACATGATCACATAAAAAATACTAACAAAAATAGACTATAATATGTATGATTTTTATATTTGTGTGCGAGAAACGAAGCTGATTTGTGTGTTTTCCTTCGTTCTTTGTATAGAATGTCCCAGTTTTGTGGAGAGACATTCAGGCTGGATACGACCTCTTTAGGAACCCAACATGACTGGAAAAAATGTTATTAGAGCTTCTTTAAATAGAGAGAATCTTATATCGAAGAGTTTGATCATGAAGAATACAATCAAGAGAGCAGAGAGCAAACATAGATAAAGAGATATTCACACATTAAAATATCTCAGACGTATTAGAAGGTGTTGTAACCTCGGTCACACTATTGTCATCGCCTGGCTTTGACTACAAACTGCATTATCTACATTTTACGATGGAGGACTTCTTGTTATTTTCAGGAGAAGCTGAGAGTCTAATGAAGGCATAGAAACAGAAGCTTGAGCCTCAAGAAAGGATGTTAAAAACAGAATGTTCTCACAAAAAGAGACTTCCATCTGAAAACCAGAGGAGTGTTTTTGCTATTTCGAAACACTAATGAGGTAAAACGACATTTTTAACCTCGTTGGACCAAATAATGCGACAAAGCGGACCGACCGAGCAGACTTTTCATAAAAACATCAACAAAATGAACACAGAAGGAAAACTGACTGTGATTAGGAGACAGTGACAGGAACGACGGCCCGTCATGGGCGTCTCCCCGGAGTCTTAGGAGGCAGGTGGAGGGCTGAACTCGACGAACTCCCCGTGACCTTGATTTGTCCTTTAGCCACAGACAGAGACCACAAAGCTGCAACAACTCTCGATTGGTGCGTTTTTCTTGTTAAAGCCGTCGTGATCGCATTTCGCCGGCTTTCGACGGAGTCACTGCGGGTAGATGTGAACTCTCTCCCTCACGCACACACACACACACACACACACACACAGGGATGTTGAGGTAAATGCATGTGTACATGACGAACTGGGAAGCGCCGTGGCTTCACCGTATGCTGATGATGAACTGCTTGCACTCTGTGTCAAAGTGTGTGCTGGTCAAAAGAGGTATGTGTTCGTCAACGTGTATTTCTGTCCTTAACGTATGTTTCTGAATTCGCTACATATGTTTTTATGTGTGTGACTGATTTTGTCCACTACTGTCAGTGTGTAAGTGTGTGTGTGTGTGTGTCCAATACATGTGTGTCTCCAGCAGGTTTAATCAGAGAAGGCCTTGTCCAGGATAAATTTGTGGCGCCTGTCCTCCCAATTCATCCTCAGTGCGCTGGCCTTGGGCCACTAATGAAACCCACCAAGGTTAACCAGATACTACAACACACACACACACACACACACACACACACACGCGCTTCTTCCTCCAGTACATCTTCATCTCATCCTTCCTTCCCATCAGTCCTGTTTGCCTTATTTTTAATGTTTTTCTGCCTTTTTAAGCTAAAAAATATGCTCCTTAAATGGAAAGTCATCTCCATTTTCCTTCGTATCCACTGGACTTGCTTCATCGTGCAGGAACTTTCTTGTAAACAATCTTTAGTCGATACTATTCATGGCATCTTTAACTCTGCTTCTGATAAGTGGAACATCACAGTCACTCTGATACGTCCCATTGAAAACACACAATAGCAGTTCAGTTGATCAGCATCGTCCCGAAAGCTCATTTACATCCTCAAATCCTTTCGTTTTAAAATCTTGACTGAATCCGTGCAGGAAAAAGAGATTGTCACAGATGACCTGTCGGATGTTTTGAGTCGGGAGTGTCATTTCCAATTCGCCCAATGATAGTCAACCCTCCAAAAAATCAAAATAAAAATACTATAATGAACCAACGGGGTCTGACTTTGCCTCCAAAATCCTATTGAAAAATGACTCAGCAACTGTAATGTGGGTTGATCAGATGAGAGGTAATTTATATGAGTTTAGCCAAAGCACGCCTTTCTGATCGTGCACAAAGAAAGTAGTTCTTCTAGGAGCTATCAGCACGGACAGCAAACATCACAGCGGCACGGTTCTGAGGATGTTTTGGTCCCAGACGAAACAGAAGCTACATGTGAGTCATATCCCTTTTTATTTATTGTCATCATTCGCTCGTAATTTGTCTGACTAAACTGAAACGGACCACAAGAATATAAAACTCAAGAGGGAGAGGAGAGGATCTTGGCGAGTGAAG
>NW_007578316.1:338793-353383 GCF_000690725.1 Stegastes partitus
CCCCAGATTTTCATTCTTTTGAAAATATGAACAGAACTGGTCGTCCAAGTGAGACACCAGGTCTGTTCTTGATTCATTCCTCAGAGCAATTAAGCAGCATTTGATGTTTGAACACGTTGTCACGCTGCTTAAAGATTAAACCTGACAATATGATGACATTTCATGCTTTCACTGCACAACACACACACACACACACACACACACTCAAACACAGCAGGCTGTTGGCAGCACTCCAGTAAATACTACAACCCGGTGTAATGAATAAATGACTGATATCATTACAGAGGAAAAGCTGTTGGCACGCTACCAAACGGTGTGTGTGTGTGTGTGTGTGTGTGTGTGTGTGTGTGTGTGTGTGATACAAAGGTCAGTCAGGGTTTAGTCAGTCTTTTTTCTTTTTTTCTACTTCAGGGTTACAAAAAGTCAGTGAAAAACTGAAAATCAGCGTCAACCCCAACACATAAAACAGAATAAAAAGCTCAAACACGATTTAAAGAAACATCCTTTGAATTAAAACATCAAGGATCATTTTCAGACGACACGAGTTCAACCGGTTTGAGAAACTTAATCTCAGATGACAGCTAAAGACGCTGTAATGAAATCTCACCTGAAGATTGTTCCTTCAAAGGTGGAAATGTCTTGGCAGAGAAGTGAAACTTCATGTTAGGATGTTTGTTGTTTCTGACAGTTGAATGGCCGACTGTTGTGTTGTGATCTTTCCATGCAGTCGCTAAAACCAAGGTCTTTAAGGCTCATGCAGGGCAGCACGTATCCCAGTTTAAAGCTCGTTTTTAAGTCACAGTTTTTAAGGAGTAAAGTCAAGTTAACCAAGTCCCACCATGGCGAGATTTCTGCTGTGGGATTTATTTGTACTTTTATGTGAGGAGAGATGGGATTAATATCATGTTCACACTACGAAGTTCTAAAAATCGACAAGAGGCCGTTGAAGAGTTGCTCAAGCTCCTGCTGACATTGTTAATGTCGCGGATTGGACTGAAGAGCACTGGGATGGGGTTTTTTTTTGGTCATTTTACAGACAGATCTGAACAGGAGATTGTGGTTAGAGTGAAATTACGTGGAAATAGTAAAAAAAAAAAAGACATATTGTTGGGTGATGCTTCACAGCGTCATTGCAAAACTGAGAAAGCTGAGGCCAGCGCACCTTTGACTGGCAGCGTCTGTAGCTTTTTATCGCTGCCTTCGATCGAAAATGACTCAGAACTAGTTGCTCTGTCGCCAGTAATCTCAACACCACTGTAACAGTTTCCTCTCTCTTTACAACCTGGATACTGGTGTGGTTTTTCTGTCTCATCATTTCTGAAGACGTTTTACTCACGACATCAACCGCTAAGATGTGACAGTCCAACAGGTGAAGAGCAGGACTGCCTTGCTCATGATTTAAAGACAATTTCAGATTCTCTGAGTTTGTGTTTTCCATCGTGGGAGGCTGAGAACACGATTGTGGTTAAAATCATAAGAAGGTGGCTAACTGACGAGATGCTATCGTGTGTGATCGGTGTTTCTTGTATTTCATTGTCATGCTAGAAATACAGGGAAAAAAACGAAAGATTTTTCTTTTCCAAACGTATGATCATTCTGGTCATTTTTTTGTCTTCTTGCAGTTTTATGGGGTTTTTTTTGGTCATTTTGTTGTCTTTTTGCAGCCATTTTGTGTCTATTTCCAATTGTTTTTGTCTCTTTTTGGTCATTTCTGGTCTATTTCTAGTCATTTTGTGTGTCATTCTGGCCATTTTGTGTCTCTTTGCAGTTCTTTTGTGTCTGTTTTTGTTCATTTTATGTCTCTTTTGGGTTGTTTTGGCTTCTTGCAGTCTTTTTTTGTATCATTTTGTCTCTTTGCAGTCATTTTATGTCTATTTCCAATTGTTTTTGTCTCTTTTCTGTCATTTTGTGTGTTATTCTGGTCATTTTATGTCTTTTTGCAGTTCTTTTGTGTCTTTTTTAGGTCATTTTGTGTTTGTTTTTGGTCATATTGTTTCTATTTACAGTCATTTTGTGTCTTCTTGCAGTTGATTGTGTCTATTTTTGGTCATTTTATGTCTCTTTTGGGTTGTTTTGGCTCCTTGCAGTCATTTATTTGTCATTTTGTGTCCCTTTGCGGTCATTTTGTCTCTTTGCAGTTGTTTTGTGTCTTCCTACAGTCGTTTGGTGTGATATGATATGACATGAACTCAGACCTACAGAAAACGTCCACTTAGCGGAAGTGAATACTAGACATCAGAGGATGTTCAAATGGACTCTTCTAGTAAACATTACAAACAAAATCCCACTTTAAGGCACCATTAGGGCTGCTTACATTAGACCCATTTGCCATCTGAAGGAAGAGCTGAGCCATCTAAGAAGCAAAGTGGAAATAATTGTCCAACCTGGCCATAACAGAAAACTTTAAAAGGATAAAGGACTCATTTCCATGTAGAGGACAATAGAACGGTTACAGAAAACTAATATTTCTGGACACGGCGGCTCCTCACGCGCTGCTATTCTTCAAGCGATTAAAATGACTGATGGAAATATTTGAGTTTTGTGTTTTTCTCCTTTAAGGCTGGTGCGTAAGAGCGCCGTGGGTGAGGCCGTGAAGGTCTGAGCTCATTACCGCTGATAAATAACAGAGTAATAAACCAGGGAGGCCGAGCGATACAGAAACACAAACACACGGTGACAGAGTGGAGTTTAAATATGGAGCCAGACACTCTGTCTCCATACAGCTCTGTCATTTCTACTGTGTGTCGCTCTGTTCATTACCTGTGTGCATGTGGGGTTAGGGTCAGGGTGTGTCTGTGTGTGTTCTCGGCCAGTCTCTGGTGTTCCTGTGTGTTTCTCTGTGTGTGTGTGTGTGTGTGCGCAAAAGTCAATTAGCAATCAAACTGGACCCTCAGCTGTTGAACCCCCCACTCGCGCCCATCTTCCCCTACGACTCCGTCTGTGTGTCCGTCTGTCGCCTTGTTACCTTGTTATTGCAGCGCTGGTGGGTCCCTTTGGTCACCGTGTGTGGGTCAGTTTGGTGTGTGATGTGTTTGCAGTGGGGGGGGCGACGGATGAGAAAAGCAGAGAGGCCCCAATAAAAGCCGACTTTAATCCCGTGGCAGATTTCCGGCGATGCTGAAGGAAGTTGATCACTGGCTGCTGAATTAGGCGTGCCGATAGGAAAAGCCAGTTTTTTGGGGGCTGTCAAAACTCACCCCTTGTAGTCTTGAAGGTCTTCGATGGAGGACAGCAGCTGTAGCGGACTTGGATTCACAATTCTGAAGAAATGCATCAAAACTGTGTAAATTTCTTACTCCGCTCCTGCTACACGTCTCCACTATTGATTTGTTCTTTGACCAATAATTAATAGCTAATCTCATAAAGAACTCCCCAATGAGAACTCTAACGTAGGAACTGTTTCTCCAGTGTGTTGTGGGCTGAAGGCAGGAATCTCAGAGACAAACCTGGACGAATAAAGCCAAGATGGGATGGTTTTTTTGTGTTTGTTTGCTTGTTTTTTGCCAACCGTGTGAGCTTGACGTGATGTCTTTTTTCCAAACTAACTTGTCAATTTACCTGAGTTGGTCAAAAAAATCTTGGTGGAGCAGGAGAGTGAATCCAAAGCAAATGTATTTAACGTCAGTGAAAATACACAAGTGGCTAAGAATATGAATAGACGCTAATTTTCTTGAGGCAGCACAAGCTCAGCGTGTCAGCACAAGTTGAAAATGGTTGAACTCGACCAGATTACGCTGCTTTATAAGTCTTCTGCATAAAGGGAAAAGGAGACTGGAGGGAAATAACAAAAGAAATGGAGTGTGTTGCTATGTCAAGGAGCTCAAAGCTGTATTGGCGATGCATTGTTGGTTTGGTAGATAAACTTGTGCAAATAAAGCAACAACATCTAGAAACACAGGGTCTGGTAAGCTGCTCTCATGTGATGCATAAACTTTAACTCAGAAAACACTGATTTCCCAGCGTCTGTACTCGACATAAAGAGATGAAACTCATACCTATCTGCTCCTCCCTGACAGAGATAATATTTTACAGCTTTAATACACGTCTAATCAGGTTTCTTATTGTTACAGGTCAAAGGTAACAAGGCAACACCGGGTTTGCTTAACACAGCTGTCATGAGCAGGAGTGAAGAACAAAATCGTGCCTTTGTTAGCTGTGTGTATGCGGTGGCTCATGGTGACCTGGTGACATATTTTATCAGGGTGTTGCAGGGCCGGCCCTTGGCCTCCATACTTTCTATTTCACAAACTCTCTATCTGTGTGTGTGTAAACAGTGCTCACCTTGTTCCAAGACCATAAAGCTGGTGTGCTTTATCAGTGATTGATTGCTCGGGCCTCAACTGAGGCATTAGCAACTTCCATATCTCCAGGCCCTGACTGCTGAGTGTGTGTGAGTGTGTGTGAGTGTGTTCATGAGCTGATGACTAGTTGCGGTGGTTTAGTTGGTAGCATGACTCCGTGTTGTTTTCTCAGAAGTGAGTCTCACCTGCGCCTATAATTCGATCACGTGCAGGTCACACGGCGAGCTGTGTTTCTCTTTTTCGCGTTCGCCGCTGCAGCAGTTTGTGCACATGCACGTGGGTTTGTTTGTGTGTGTGTGTGTGTGTGTTGTTGTGTGAGTCCTGTGTGGTGTGCATGTGCGTGATACAGGTTAATGATTGCAGGGTTTGGTTCATGTGTGGCTTCCTGTGGGTTTGAACGCAGTGCTGATAGAGAGAGCTGGGGTTACACAGGGACGCACACACACACACGAAAACACACACTCAGAGCTGTTATGTAAAGTAAATGTCAGTATAATGACAAAGTAAAAACACTGTTAAAGCTTCTCTGACATCTCTGGACTCGGGAGATGAGATCCCATCTTTTCTACTGAACTATACATGGGTTTCATGTTTTAACTAAATATGTCCCTAAAGCTCCTCATGACTGTAGGTTTTACTTGAATAGGAGTTAATTAGAGATTATTTTCCACAATAAACTAATGCATCTGTGTTCATGATAATAATGGAGCCACTTCCACCACATAAATCAATGATGTGACAGTTTGTAGATGACAATCAAGCTCTGTGGCAAACAGGAAAAACACAAATCAGGCTTTTGCTTTTAGTCTTTTGTGACATTAGCGATCAGAAAAATATAGATGACTGCACCTATCCAGACTTTAAAGACCCCTCCTCTGGTAAAAATCAAGTTTGTAATTTATCTTGTTGACATGTCAGAATGGCGTTTTTCTAAAGGCTTGAAAAAATTAGCGGTCAGAATCATGACATCATCATGAAACTGGGATGAAATGGGGAAAAAAAACCCAAGTAACCAATCCTGCGTCACATGTAAGTCATTTTAAGACAGAAGCGGTTATTTTCATGGAAAGAAAGAACCTCTAAATATGATCAACAACCAAAGGGGGACTTTAAACCTGCAGCCAGTAGAGCTGAGGTCTTTGAATTAACTTTAGGTGTTGGAGATTCATAATCATTTCTAAAGGATACCGTGTCCCCGAGGTGGGCAGCCGTGTGTTTGTGTCTTTGATACCGCCGTTTGAAATCAGCTGGATTGCAACCGGGTCCGCTTCTTTTTGATGTGAACTCTCTCTCTTTTGTAGTTTTGGTATCAAACTGGGCTCCCAACATCACAAAAGTAGGTCGCGCGGCCTTGGTGTATGTGTGAGCTTGTGTAATTTTTGCCCACTGTTGGCACACATCGGTGAATAACGGCAGGTCGCAATTCAATGGACTCGGTTTGTAAGGTTTTTTTTTTTTTTTTTTTTTTAGGGGGGCATTATTCAACATACAAGAATTCGTGCTCGGTGTATAAATAGAAAATGTTAAGTCTTTAATCTGCATTGGAGTGTGTTTGTGTGTCGTGCAGGTAACCGTACATGAGTAACGTCGTAAAATAGTTTCCGAGTGCGTGTGGAGTCAGTCTAACACACCTGTTTGTCTCTCTGGAGGCTGAGATTAGTTGTTACACACACAAACACATTTAATACACACATAAATCATCGTGTCCATCGCTTACTTCATCCCACCTACTTGAATTTGTCTTGTTCTTCCCATTTTCTAACATGCACACTTGTAACTTCATCAGTCTCCCACTGTGTGTTCCCGATCATGTGCTGGTGTCATTAAACATTAACCAGCTACAAGACAGTCGGTCCACTGTGTTAGCGCGTCCACCGCAGCAATTATTCACCTCCGTGACACCGTGGGTGTGTGGGTATGTCACAAGTTTTTATCCGGAGGAGATGATACATTCCTGGCTTACCTGGTTACCTGGATGTGTGTGTGTGTGTGTGTCACTCGCTATGTGCAGCTTGCGGTATCTGTGTTTTGCACTTATCTCTTTCACGCGGGCTATCGTGAGACGCATCCTGTGGCCGTACTTTGTGTGTGTGTGTGTGTGTGTGTGTGTGTGTGAGTAGTTGTGTGTGTGTGCATGCCAGGAGGGTAATTACAGGCTCAGTGTAAGGCCTGGACAAATTACAGAGGATCACACACACAGACACACACACTCCATGTTACTACCTCGATCTCTTTTTTCTCTCTCTCTCTCTCCACCCTTTTAACCTCTAGCATTGCTTAACACCGAGTCAGATCAGACCATAACAAAATACTCCCGTCACACGAATGTGGAGACACACACACACACACACACACCCCTCCTCTCTGGTTTGGAAACGCCGCCGCAGAAAAATATCTTTTACAAGTCATTTAGTCTTGTAATGACTCATAAAATGTTATTTTCTGCTAACAAAAGTGAAAATCGACCAACACGGTGAGGTCATTGTTGCTTGTCTCCAATGCAACACTTGTTTTTAATGTTCAGTTCAACAATGGAAGCTGTTGTCAGCTCTCAAATGCAGTGAAATTGGTTATATGTTATTGGGCTTTTTCTTAATTCGTGTCAACATTTTGCTTGATTTGATATGTGTGTGATTACATAGAGTCCAGTAGCGGGTTTGCCACCAAAACGCTGCCTTATTTGGCTTCATAGTGACTGTTAGGAGAAAGTTTTAGATGTCATTCTGTCATGACTTCTCTGTGAGTATCCTCCTGTTTCACATGTTGTCAGACAAGTTCTATAAAAAAAATTACTCATTAAAAAGTTTTTAACTGTAATTCTTCAAGCAATTCATTGTTATTTTATAGGTTTTTCCTCAATATTGTTCAATTACAGATAATAACTGGTTAAGAAAAGAGAAAGAAACAGAAGAAAGTGACATGTTTACAGTAAAGAAATAAATGTAAATATTATCCACATGAAGAAAAACTGTTTTTTTGTTTGTTTGTTGTTTTTTTTTTTTTTACAAATGATAGTTTGTTCTTTTACAATGTTTGATCATAAAGTTTCTAAATTATTTTTTAAAATATTTTCTATTTGAAAGAAAATTATGTATATTCAGGATTGAAAATGATAACTGATATTTTGCACATCCTGCTTCATAAATATATATATAAATGTACTTATTTACTTGTTGACTAGGGGAAAAAAAGAGGTGAAAATGTCTACAGCAAGGCAAGTGTTTTTACCAAAAGTTATTTTTTTTAGTATCTGTCTTTAGTTTTCACAGTTTTTGAATGTTAGAGTATTTAACTTTCTATTTTTGGCAGATTTCTTTTCTTTTCTTTTTTTTTTAAACAGAATTTGCTTTTACGGTGCATCCTGGAACCAGTGCTAGAAATGTCCAACAACTTGCTGGTACAATTTCCAAAAAATGCAATTAAAAAAAACAAAAGAGGATTTTACATTACAGTTGTGACTTGTGGTTCGTTGCTGAATGCATATGAGCGGCTGTGCAACTCTGGGAAAATGTCCGGGTGTTTTAAGGCTACAAAAGACATGTCAACCCATTTTACAGACAGAGAACACATTTCAATCCTTCCTACACTAAAATGAGTTAAAACTTCTGTGTCTGAATGAGACTAATGGAGCAAAAGCAGGCTCGTTCACATTTAACAATAAAGGTTGATGGTGTTCTTCAAAATATTAGAGTTCATGCAAAACTATCCCTATAATTTAAAATATCTATCCACCTTGACCACTTCATCTAATGTGAACTTGACTTTGCTTGTTTAAAATAGGATTCACGGAACTTTATTTGTCGTGCCAGCTCACGTTCACACATTTGTGGTAGGAAATTAGTGCTCAGGTCCTAGCTTTTAAAGAAAAAAAGCTTAATGAATAATAAGTACAATAAAAACAAGATACAGCAATATAAGTGTAAAGAGTAGAAAACCAAAAGTAGGTATGTTTAAACATTTGTGTAGCAGCGAGGTAGATTGTAATATTGCACTTGGTTGGTTAAAACATTGTACATATATGGATAAAATTGCACATATATGAATAAAGTGTCTTGACAGTGCAGTTGGTGCAGTCCGTGTGAGATGCTGGTGTGAGTCTACAGAGCACGGCTCGATAATTGAGCTCGCAGAGATCCTCAAAGCGGCGAAACGCTCAAGAACCAACGAACACAAGCGTGAACACTGCGAGCTATCACCTGAGGCTCCACAGTTACTAAGAGGTGATTTGTTGTTTTTAAAGTGAGAGAGTGTGGACTGTCTCCTCTATCTCTGCTCATCACAGGTCAGAGGTCAGATAAGGACTGTCTGCTGGGAAATGGAGTGGGGGGGGAGCAAGAGGAGGTGGGAGGAGTCACCTGATGACAGGTCGGGAGGAAGAGGAAGGCAGGGGGGGAAGTAGTTAGTGTCAGCACGCTACTGGTGTTGATAGGTGTCCTCAGGAGGGTGTTTGATAAGTGAGCCTCCAAGTTACTGAGTAACTAAAACCCTGTTGGGCAACAGGTTGAGGGTTCAATCCCCCGCTCAGCTGGGGGAGTCGATGTAGTGATGGGTTGAAAGGTGACCGACTTCTGGTGGAACCAACAAGCACCTCGAGTAAAGCATTTTTCTTTAAATGTCCTTCATTCGGACATCAGTTCATTTTGCATTCGTCACCAAAACGAATTAAAAGTGTTTGAATAAAACAGCACTTTGGCATATTTGAACAATCATAAATGTAAAAAGACAATATACTGTACAGAACAAGGTGTTAGCTTCAACTTTGTTTTGCTTTATACAAGTTGTTTCGCCTGATTATTACGTGTGAAAACCAGCAAATAAATTAAAGATTCATTTAGTTGGGATCATCTTTTTTTACGTATGAGAAGCAAAAGGTGTCACAATTGATGTTTACCTACTTACGGCGTTTAAAACCTTTTAGTTTCCAGAGTTTGTCAGTGGTGTCACATGTGTACTTTGTGCGCTTTTATAATCAAACTAAACGACTGAGCTGTTAGTCAGGTGACACGAGGGCTTCTGGAGGTGTCTGAACTCCGCTCCTTCACCTCTTCACCTTTTCTCATCATTCGTCGCGATTGATTTTCACAGGATGAATAACTCGGCTTGAGTTTTTTTCAACTCGATAAGAGTCCAATCACTTAGAGGTTCCTCGTGAGCCATGTCTGACACTGGCGTCGGCAATCCAAGCTGACCAGTCGTGTCCAAATGACATTTTTAGGAGATGCACAGGTGGTGCTCTGGTCTAGCAGGTCTACTACTGAGTTTCTGCAGTCGTATAAGTTAGATTTTAAGCGTACGTGAAGGTTTAGGTTCATGCACACTGACTGTTTCTTGCAGACAGGTGCGTAGGAGAGAATATTCAGAAGTAGTTTTTAATTGCAATGAACCTTATTGGAAATATTCTATACTTATAGCTTGAGCAGGTAAAACTGAGGGTCAAAGAGCATGCCAGACAGATATAGTCAACATTTCTTTGGGTGAGGTCAGTCAGGGACAATGAGCCATCAGGCGTGACTCACTCAGGCTGGATGCATTTAAGCAATTAAAAAGCGGAACCCACCATAAAGAAAAGACATTCAGCTTCTACTTGTTGCTACTTGATATAATTGTGTGAATACCAGTTCTGTACGTTCCTATGTGTTGGTTGCCTCAGGTTAGGGGCTATTTTCTTCTAATGCCTGCATTCATGTAACTTAATGATAAGATTATATGTGACTCTTGATGAAATTGTTATGGTTGCTATTTTCTTTTTTTTTTCTTCATTTCTATGACTATATAGTTGGATGTCCATCCATCCATCCATCCATCATCTATACACCACTTAATCCTCACTGGGGTCGTGGGGTCTGGAGTCTATCCCAGCTGACTCAGGGTGAAGGCAGGTTCACCTGGACAGGTAACCAGTCTATCACAGGGCTACACTTAGAGACAGACAACCAAGCACACTCACATTCACACCTACGGACAATTTAGAATCACCAATTAACCTCAACATGTTTCTGGACTGTGTGGGAGGAAGCCGGAGAACCCGGAGAGAACCCACACTGCACGGGGAGAACATGGAGACTCCACACAGAAAGATCTTCACCAGGACGCAAACCGGCGACCTTCTTACTGCGAGGCAGCGGTGCTAACCACCGAACCACCTTGCAGTCATAATTGGATGGGGCTAACTCACTATGTTAAATCCACTTCTGGTATTATGGCAACCTGTGACTTATTTGGGGGTATCTAAATCCGGCTTGGATGACTTTTGCACATCGTTTTAATCATCTCTATGTATTTAAGTGGGTTAATTCTATGAAATTTTCCATAACATGTTTTTTTCTTTTTCTATTTCCAACTTGTACTAATAAACAGTTTAATGAGGTATTTTGTATCATGGTTACTTATTGCCTACTTGGAGGGATACTCGTGGTGATGCTTTGAGATCTTCCACAAGATAAATGATGAGAGATGATTTTGGACATATTCACTTTCATTTTGTAGATGTAGCTGTAGGGGTTTATTGTAGATTAATGGTGGGATGTACCTTCTAATTAGCCTCCAGCCTGAGTGACAGATCACCTGAAGGTTCATCGTCTCTGATTGACTTCACCTGAGGAAGCTATATCTGTCTCACATGGTTCTGCATGGTGAACGTCTAAAGGCCTCAAACACTGTGTTGCCAAATACGTTTGTTGCAATACATTGCGGTGAGCTGGATTTCTCTCTTCTCTTGACTTTGGCTGCACCACGTGAGTCTTTTACGGTGGGAGCACATGATCTGGACATCTTAGGGGTGCAGATGAAATGCTGCTGGATCTGGTTCTTCTTAATCCTTTGACTTTTCAGAGTGCGTTTCTTAAACATACAGATGAGGTCGTGTCAGGGTCCAGGAGGGACAGGAGTTGTAGTTTGGTGTTAGATAACCCAGAAAATACACCATCCCTCTTCTCATGCTGCTCATCTTACTTCCATCTTGTCTTATTCTCTCCCTTCTCCCCCTTTGTTCATCTAAAACATAACATACCTCTTGTTTGATCTTCCAGCTTGTCTGAACAGCAAACTGGTTATTTACACGTGTACCTACGTTCATTAAAAACTCATCAGATCAGTGGTTGGTTGACGTAAATCTAACATGTTGATCCTCCACATCGGCTCAACTCAAGTCAAAATCTTCTCTGTTCAAACTCAAATTAACTGATGAAACTATGAAACCGAACGGAAACCACTGAGTCAAATACAAACATGGCTGCCTGTCTCCCTCCTCCTCCCCTCTTTACGTCTCCTCAGACATTATGAAGTACTGCGAGTCTGTAAAACATGTTGCTCTTTAAAGGTATGTGCTAATAGGAGCTATTACACTCACTCTTCTCCTCCCCGCCCTTTTACTCACAAACACTCTCTTCCCTTCCTCCACCCCACCTCCTTTCTTTCTCCCTCTCTCTGTCCTTTTCTACGTCTCTAATTAGCAGTGTGTTAAAGTCGGCGAACAGCGGCCAGGAATGCCCAGACAAGCTCGTAAAAGTGACATCAAACTCCGCCGACAAACAGGTTTAACCTCCCCGCTCGTACAGTGTGGGAGGATGAACGTAAGGATGGAAAAGACGAGAAAATGAAGAGGGGGGAAGGGGGAAAGAAACTCCTGACAGAGAGAGAGAGAGAGACAGAAAAGGTTTTGGCTCAAACTCAACTCCAGAATCTGTGCGATGCATTTTCAGGATGGACCCAAGGCTATAAATATCGCCAGATTCTCTTATCAAGATGTTCTCCTCACTTCTTTCATCATCTCCTCCATCTTTGAAGTCTCCTCATCTGCTCTGCCTCCTCGTTCGACCTTCTTTCCTTCAACGTGGCCACACAATGACTCTTTCATGTAATGGGGGGGATGCAAGGTAAAAACCAAAAAAAGGAGGGGGAAGAAGAAGGGGATATAAAAGTAATGAAGGAGGGGGGAGTAAGAGAGGAAGTAGGAATGGAAAAGAGGAAAATCAAGAGAGAGAAAGAGGCAAAGGTGAAGAGACGGAGTTGAGGAGGGAGAAGGGGGGGGAGGCAAAAGAGGAATGAGTGGAGGAAGGGTAGAATGGGGTCAGAGCTGACGTCGGGGGGTTGATGTGAGGTCAGCATGATGAAGCAGTAATGGAAGTGTGTGTGGCGGGGATCAGAAGATGTATGGGTGGTTGACAGAAGGGAGAAAGACAGAGGCAGATTGCAGCGGAAGGTAGAGGAGTGATGGCGTCAGTGCTGCTGTGGGTTCTCTGCGCTCGGATTCAGGTTTTAGGTCCTTAATGACGGAATAAGTTTAAAAAAAATAAGGTTAAAGGTTAAAGGTCAAGACATCCAGACTGTAATAATGATTCTTAGGAGGTTGCTGCTATCATTCTGACATAATAACTGGTCTGTGTTTGGACTGAAATACCTTTAAAGTTTGCTTTTGTTCCTGCACCTCATCTTCAAGTGTTTTTATCTACAGTGTAATTCTGGTTAAACCTCATTAAATGCTAGTTTCTTTAGAAAATGAGCTTGATGCTATATTATTTTGAATTTCTCTAGTTTCCATTCCTCTCGAGATCCTGTTGTGTTCCTCTATAACGACAAGCAGTTCAGGGCGGCCTAAACCTTTTGAGTGTGCTCCGACTGCAAGAACCGCCTCTGCAGAACCTCTTTCAGGGCCATTTTCGAGGAGAAAAAAAAGTCCCTACCATGGAGGTCGTGTCCCTAAAAAACTGCTGTGTGGATGTAAACACTGGCTGCTTAAACTCACAAAGTACAACAACAACAACAACTGTCCTTCAATGTCCTCGCTGAGCAGCAGCAGTCTTCTTACGCAAACGTCGTCACGTAAAAATTCATCATACTGGCTAACAAACCCTCCACTGTTGTACTTTATTACATCAACATCCAGTCACTACCATTTGTTTTGGTACACTCGGTTTCAGAAGCTGTCAGATCCTACGCCACGATGAAAACAGAACGCCTAAAACTCACCTGCCTCGGGTTCCTGCAGAGGCCTGATATGCATGTGCTTAGTCCAGAACACTCTTAGATGCACCAGCTTGTTTAAACACTATCATCATTAATAACTCTGACAAAAAAACTAAGAAGCCTAAAAGTTCACGGTGGTGGTTTCTGTGCAGGTTCATTCCTAAAATATGCCGGCCAACACTGGAAACTGATGGAATGGTTAAGTCATTTCCTCGCCGAGCTTGCCAGCGTCTGAAATGTAAGCATTTGCTGCTTTTCTTTGTTTCATGTCATCCTTAACTGAATATCTCAGTTTTCTTGGACAAACAATCACACTGTTTGCTTTGGACAATAGAGAGCAGTGATGTCAGGCGTAAGCAGTTTGTGGATTACGTGCGAAAACATGCAAACACTGTCATGTTCCTTTAACGTGGTCTCCCGTGTTGCAACACGAATCCATTCTGCAGCCTGTAAACAGGGGGATCAGCATGTGCGTGTTTGTATTCGGAATAAAGGAACAACTGGTTCTCATGTGTGCGCGATGTGGCCGACTGAGGGAGGGAGAGGTGACCTCTGATTGGCCGGAGCGACTCAGAGGTGAGGTGAAAGGGCATCCAGGGGTTGAGGAAGGGTGCAGGATGGGGGGGGGGGCGGTGGCATATCAACACCTTGTCCAATATCTACCTTGCAGTTTATGTGTGTGTGTGTTTGTGTGTGAGTGTGTGTGTGTGATTGATCCGTTCAACCTGGTGGCCGCAGCTATGGATCCGAGGGACCGGAGATGATTGTGTGCATGTCTTCGTGTGGTTGTGTGTGTGTGTGTGTGTGTTTGGGGAGGGGCTGAGGGATGAGAGGCGATCCGTCTCCCGTGGCGACAGGCTGGACCGTGGACCCTTCCGCTTCCTCTAAATATTTACAGAGGGCCGGCCAATCAGAGCCAAGCAGACACTGGCCACCAGCCACGACATGAAGGAGTGTGTCGAGCATGTGTCTTTGTGTGTGCGTGTGTGTGTGTGTGTGTGTGTGTGTGTGTGTGTGTGTGTGTGTCTTTATATGCAGCTTTGGAGGGATTACACACCATTTCCCAGTCACTATTTATTGCATCGTGGCAAAGCAGTCTGGATATTTAAAATTCAACAAGAACTTGTTCACAATTGATATCAGGCCAATTATTAGCTCAAGTATTAATGCACACCCACCCACCTACACACACACACACACAAAACCCATACAAACACATCATAAAAGGTTTCCTCAAACTCACAAGTGCACAGATTAGCCCCGTCTCTTGAAAACACACTAAATTTTCATCCAAACATGGAAAAACAGATCTCTCTCTCTCTGTC
>NW_007578316.1:353598-382176 GCF_000690725.1 Stegastes partitus
TGTGTGTGTGTGTGTGTGTGTGCGCGCGTGGGTGGGTGTGCACGTGTGATTCAGCTTGTTCCTGAGCAGCATGTTTTCATCCTGTGTGTGTGTTTGCAATAATCAGTGTACATCTCAGTGTGTGTTTCTGTGTCTGTGCATGCGTTGTGTCTGTTTGTCTCTCGACTTGTGTGTGTGTGTGTGTGTGCATGTGTGTGTATCTGTTCTGCTGTGGGGGGTTCTGTTGACCACTTGAGAGGAAACCACAGGCCAGACAGAGCTGTGTGTCATCAGGCCAACCGCCATGGAGCCAAAAATCCAGCTTCAGCCTGAAAACACGAGCGACAGAGATAAACACACCAGTGGAAGCTGTGTGTGATGAGCAGACCTGTGATCACTGTCAGCGTTTCGATTCTGTCATTATGACAGAGAGCCAAGCTGCGTCATCGAGCAGTTTCCTAATGCATTAATCTTTAATCATGTACATCTTCAATTACAGCTGGCCATGTTTCAAACCGACCCATCGGCTGTGGTGTCCCTCAATACCTTTATACCTCTTTTTCTTCTTTTTAACTGTTCCAACTTTTCTTAGTTTCTTCTTTAACCATCCTTCCTCTGTCTTTTAGCGCTGACGCGAGTAGCTGAAAATAAAGGAGGCGTCTGTCGAGTTGTCTCTACTAAATCAAGAAATACCTGAGCAGTTTCTTCGCTTCTTTCAACAACCGCTCATCCAAGCAGTTCCAGACTTGGCGGGCGTGTTGCAGGGAGCGCGAGCAACTGCAGTTGTTCGGATCAGCGGTTCTCAAGATAATATCGAAATATTAAACTGCAGCAGCTATCGATGCAATCCACTACATGAACGGCACATTGCAAAAAAAAAAGAGACTGCGTTACAGCAAAGATTCCCCGACAGAACGAGCTGCTGCTAAAGAAACAGCCTCACCTCCAGGAGCATTTTAGAGAGATTAGACACTATAAATGGCTGATCACACCGATTAGTAAAACTGCTGCAGGAGCACTTACAGTAAAAGCATCCTGAAGCGATTTTGTCCAAACTGCAGCAACAGGCAGCTCCTACCTTTTGTCTCGAAACAAGCATGACACAGGCTATTAAGATTAACAACATGCCGAACGTGTTCTATTTGTGGTAAGCACTTAAAATAGATTTTCTGAATGTTTCTTCATCAGCCACTTGTACGAAGTCATTTCTGCACGGCTACTGTTATGGTAACGCTTCGCTGTGCGTCATCTAACATTCTTCTGCATCACGGCAGATTGTAAATACTTTGTTTTTAAAAATGTTTTTGCCCTACACTGATGCAAAAGTACATTTGCCGGTGATTATCTTAACTCAATGCATCGATGCAGCCAATCTCTTTCATAACCATTTTAAGTAAACATGCTTCTCCAGTCCAGAGGAAAGGTTGCTATGACGTGGACTGATTAAAACTATCTTTAGATTTTTTAAAAAAGTTGTAAACTATTAGCAAATATTCTTTATTTCCTACTCAAGTTAGGCAGCAAAAAGCAGCATTCCTTCAATGGAGCTTTCTATTAATGCAGTGAAGGGTTTTGCATCTGTGTCGGACCGTCAAATGTTCAACTGATGCCAAAGTTCTTATGAATTCATCAGTTTAATTTGTGAAATCAACTCTAGTGAGTATAGAGCAGGCAGAGAGTTCAGGGAAATTTGTCATGTCTTTGCTCTTGTGTCTCTTTGGGGTCTTGCAAGTGTGGAAAGGCAGTATTTATTCTGCGGCTTCTGTGTCCTCAGGTGGCTGTCCAGTTATATTTTCTCGTCTCATTTCGTCTCATCACATATTTGACATACAGGATCTATTATTGTTGTCATTATTATCATCGTAACACACCAGTGACATGGGAGTTAGATTATGATGATTAGATGATTAAACAAGAGACAAGTTTGGGTAATAATTGAGTAAATACAGTTTAAAAAGTCACTGTTGCATTAATCAACTAATCAAAAAAAAACTAACAGAAAGATAAAAACGTACCCATGAGGTGCAGCGCTACATTCCCCTCAGAGCCATGTATGTAAAAGGTGAGGGTTAATCGTCTCTCTCAACAGTGCTGCTTATCCTTAAAAAGGCAAAGCTAATTTGAGCTCAAATGGTAAAGTTAATAATAACTCAGGTAGTTTGGTCCCTGTTATTGAGAAAGCTGCAGGAAGCAAAACCAAAGGCCAAGCAATTAGGCTGCACAAACAAGAAGACATGAAATGGTTAAATGTTGTACTCGTTGCTGAGTTAAAGTTTCTCGTAGAAAAAACAAACCTCCAAATTTGACCTCATTCGATTTTGCGGTTTTGCAACTTCAAGTTCAGACAAATCTGTCAACATACACCTGTAACTGTTCTGCTAACATTTGATTTGCATATCAAGTACCTGCAGTGATCTCTGTATGCAAATCCGTGGCTTTGGCAGATGAGACGGCGTCACTGGCAGCTTCGCCGCAGAATCTCTGTTAACTTCAGTGACATTAAACTGATGCTATGCAACTTGATAGTCTGTTGGGACATTTTATGATTAATAAGCTGCGGTTTAAACAGGTTTTCCTTTAACAGGGAGACGCCAATTGTAATTTGTTTAAGTAAGCAACTGAAAAGGGCTTCCAGCGAATGCGACGCATCCCCGGATGGCCGACGACTTACTTTGCGCTGCAGACCTGCTGTTTTTCACTCCTCTTCATCCCCTGCCTCCTCCTCCTCGTCTTCCTCCTTTTTCCTCTCTCTCTGTTTTCTTCAAACTGTGTGGCTTCTACTTCCGTCGTGCCCATGAGCCGAATCTTCTGATCTTTACACGAAACAGATCAGCCTCTCCCTCACACACACACACACACACAGACACACACACATGCACACACTGAACACGGACACACACTCCTTCACCTCATCAAAGTGGTGGAAGTGTGTGTGGGACGATGGATTTGATGGAAAGGTTGGGGGGCTCGGAAGTGTTTTAGTGTGTGCGTGCTTGGAGGGGGGGGCATGAGCACATGGACACACACACACACACACACACACAGCTGGGACTTATCAGTGTTTACTCTCTCCTGTCTGACTGTACTTAAACTTTACCTCTTCCCTCCACTCTCTCCGTCCACACACACACACAGCCACCCAGTCAGATCGAGGAAAGCCTTTATCTGAGCTTGGCGCTAAGTTGTGAATGGTTGTGTGTGTTTTTTCAGTGTGTGTGTGTGTGTTTAGCTTGGCAGCCTGCCAGGGAAATCGGACTGAAGCCAAACTTCTCCCTGCAACAGCAGCCACGCGCCACAGCCTGCTGCGTGTGTGTGTGTGTGTGTGTGTGTGTCTTAAGATTTATATTTTATAGTGTCTCCGTTTCTTAGTCTTGCAGGTGGACGCAACTCCGTCTCAGTTTCAGGTCCATAGTTTCTAGTCCACCTTTATTGGACCTATAAATAGTTTGACAACATGAGCCACACATGCTGCTCCTTGAGTCGGCCAATCGGGTTGAAGCAAACTGATGATTTGAATGTGCACTGTGTGGCTACCGTCACCTTTCCCACTCGCAGTCGGGAGTCCTTTATGATCATCCTCTCCACAGACAAACAAATATCTGCCAGCGCTTAAGGAAACAAGCCAGCGTCAGTCAATGCGAGATGAAATGTTCTTTTTATGAGCCAGTCGGTCTTTAATTTGAGCTCGATAGCATCTCGCCACACAGATAGTTTTGTTTTGCTTTTTGTGCTGCTTTGATTTTCCAGATAATCATCTCAGCGAGTTTGGCAGCTTCTCCAGTACACTACATGTGGTATTGGGTGGAACGGTTGTCAGATCTCAAAACCTGAGAAACATTTGGGTGAACTGAAGCCTTGAAAACAAGCCGGAGAGAGAGATGGTGGGCAGAAGGTTGTCTTGATATAAGATTTTCTTGTTAATAGATCCGTTCTCGTTAGCTTTGCTTTTAGTTTTTTCCGACTGATGTGTTCTGTTTACCAAAGATTATGTTTGACACTATCAAGGGAAAAAAAACTTTACATTTTAATGGCCATGTTTAGGAACTCAATGAACTTTTTTAAAGAGAGAAAAAGATGTTTACAATATTTAATGATCACCATCATCATTCTTCTTCTTCTTAAGAATTAGTTTCTGCTTCAAACCTACTGAATTCCTCTAATAGATAAAGCTTGTGATTCTGTAGAGTCATTTCATAGTGTTTGAGTCGTCGTGGGTGAGCTGGTGTGCTGAGCTGCAGCGAGTGGAGAGAGCGGTGGATGGAGAAATTGGCTCAACTTTTATAGAGCTGCATGTTCTTAAGGAAGGAATAATGTAGAGTAGGGATTATTTTCCATTAGAAAAACCTCATAAATATACATATTTAGGGGTTTAATCAATGATTGTGGAGGGATTTTAGCAAAAAACAGAAAGTTTCAAACAAAGATTGTGCTCTAATAGCTAAGCTAAGAAGCCTTACAAGCCAGTGTAAGGCTAGTGTTCCATATGTGAGGGTTTATTAGGGTCCAACTAACATAAAGATCCCTCCACACATGCCTGTGTGTGACTACACTAGTGGGGTAAAAGCGCACACAGTGTGCATGCGTGGAATAAGCAGATATGACCTCCAGTCGTCCCAGCAGACTCCTGCAGACCAGAAGAAAGCAGCACAATAACAACAACTCTGTGTCCGTGTGAGCATCCGCAGCAGAGTATAATCAAGGCACCCCGGTGTGTGCTTTTATGTAGCCTACTGGCGTTTCTGAGTCACAGGCCTGATGTGTAGCAACAGCACTGTTGTGTTGTGTGGCACATTCCAACATACTAGTTTACCTTTCAGACTGAAGCCAGCTTGGCTCTGTACCCATCTCCTCACCTTGCATACAGAAAGGAAAGGCAGAATAAAGGCGTGACACCTCTGCAACACTTAATTTATTTGCAGTCACTTTTCCTTCAAAGCACATTTGCCAAAACAGATTTTTTTTTTTTTAGACACGAAGACAGGTTTGGAGAATCTGTGATCTTTTGTGGGTCATGCACGGCGACTAAAGAACCTATAGCTTGTGCATATTGTATGAACTGAGACTCTGTGCATTGTGCGAGTGTTCCGGTGTCACCTTATATCCCTGTGATACTCTTTTAAGAGTGCATGTGTGTGTGTGAATACTTGTCTATTTCAATACACAAACACAGGTGAGCCAATGCACCTGAGACGAGCGGCTTTGTGCTGAGAAGTGTCCCACTTCAGAGTCACACACACACTCTGCTGTTTTGTTGCCGAATATGTGTCACTGTTGTTTTTCACCTCCTTTCTCTTTCTTGGCCTTGAAAGGCAGCAACTTAGCTTGAGATAAAGAGGGTGTGTGAGGCCCTTATGCAATATGTGTGAAAGAGTTTATGCTAAAAATATCTGTGAGAGAAAGTGTCTGAGTGTGAGCGATGACGGGGTGTGCACATGAGAAGGTATAAGGTCTGAAATTAACCTGCTTGAAAAGACGTGGATGTCTTGCTGAACTTGAGACATGTCCATTGACGATAGACAGCCCAAATTAAATGAATTAGACAGCAACTGGATTCTAGTTAGCAATGTAATTTATACCTATTGCGGCGACATGTGCCTAATGCACTCTCGCATAATAGTAAGGTAACGTTTCTCTAACTAGAAAGTGTGAAATTTAGACTTCCATGACAGTAATGTACACAAACACCACAAATCCTTGCTTATCACATGCACGAAAGTAAGTATAGCTGGATACATTTGCAATCTCGACAGTTTGTTTTTGAAGTTGGAAACAGCAAAATGTTCCACGTAAGGTCTTTGACAGGGGGCCAATTTGTGATGGCTAGATGACAGGGTCAGAGCATCTCCACAACTGCAGGTCCTGTGGGGTATGTTTGGTATGCAGTGGTTAGTATCTACCAGAGGTGCTTCAAGCAAGCACAACTGGAAGGCTGACCTCTGTGGTCTGACTCCCCAGAACACCTCCTGTAGCATAAGTTGCTGAAAACCTTAATGCTGTCTCTGATTAAAAGGTATCGTAACAAACACTGCAAAACAACCTGCTGCATAACCACAGACTGATCAGTGTGGCCATGCTGACCCCCTGTCTGCTACCCAAAGCACCTACTACTAGCGTCAAAACTGAAACCAATGGAAGAAACCAACCTGGACTGATGAATCCGGTTTTCTTTTACATTATGTGGACATCTAGGGGCATGTAGATGGGGAGGAGATGGTAAAAAGCAAGCCAGCAGAGACAGTGAGATGCTCTGGGGAACATTCTGCTGGGAAACCCTTAGTCTTGGTACTCATCTTGAAACGCACCACCTACCTAAACACTGATAAACACCATGTATACCCTTTCATAGCAAGAGATGGGCCTCTTTCAGGATGCTAATGCACCATCCCACACTGACAAAAATGCTCAGGAATGGTTTGAGGAACATTCAAGTTCAAGGTGCTGTCATGTCCCAAAGATTCCCAAGACCTCACTCTAATCAAGCATCCATGATTTGAGGAGGCCCCACCTTGCATCCTGCAGGACTTCAAAAAAATGCTACTAATGTCTTGTAGCCTGATACCAGAGAACACCTTCAGAGGTCTTGTAGAGTCCAGGCCTCGACGGGTAAGAGCTGTTTTGGTGGCATGAGGGGAATCTACAGATTATAAGGCAGGTTTGTTTTTGTTGTTTTTTTAAGTTGAGACTAAAAGGTGTATAAGCTCTGACCAGAAACCAGCCATCAAGGTGGCAACATTAGCTACTAAGTTAGCTAGTTTAAGTTAACTAGCTAAATTAGTGTCTAACATAAACCACGGTTCATCTAAAAGCCTACTTTTTTGACTATTTTACTATTTTACCTTAACAAAATGTACAATACCAATGACCATTAGCTGAAAATACATTGAAGTTCTGGTGCCTGATGGTATGTTGTGAGACTGACCTACAGTACAAACTTTGTCTTGAAATCCCCATCATGGTCAATAACCCCACTGTATATTTTTCTACACAAAACACAACTTGTAATAAAAGCTGAAGATGGCAACAATGAAGCAATCCAGGCAATCTGAGAGGAAAAGGCTGGAAACAGAAGAGCAATAAATCCATTTCACTTTTCAAGGCCAGCGGGTCACTGGGTTAGTGTTACCTGCGATGCAGCCTCTCTGTGTGCCGATAAGAGATCACACACACACACACACACACACTGCATATGAGCTTATAAGGAAAGAGTGAAGTAAACTCCTATCAGATATCATTGGACTATGAACCAGGTTAACCCTGCCCCATAGTTGAATAGGTCCAACTCACACAAAAACACTTACATCCACACCCAAGCGTGGTTTCACAAAAGCACAGTTACACAGATTTTCATCAAAAATTCAAACTGTACTTTCAAGCTTTATTCAGGCCAAGTTTTAATTTTTATTATGAAGCCCAAACATCCTGCCGTGACATCCAGTCTTTGTCAGCACAACACGACTTTCACCTCCTGCCAGCTATTTTGTGTTTTGGGACCCCCCAGTGTCTTTTGGCCTAATTACAAAATGAACTCTGGCAGAGTCTATTTAATTTAGATGTATTGTTATTAATCAGGTTATTAATCTAATTCTGATTTATGGCTGACAGCTTGAAGCTGTGGAGGACACAGACCACTGATTATTTTTTATTGATTTTCTCTTTACGGCAGATGATATTAAAGTATTGAGTCTGGTTTAGGTGAGCGCCTTGAGCGTATTTTGTCTGGTTACGGCTTTGTTCTGTAGGCGTGAATACATTTTAAACTCTGCTTTTATTAAAAAGTCTGACGCCCGAATTAAAGTATACTTTACTGTTCACGCCTGAGAGACTTAAACCCCAAAGTCTGGCGCTGTTAAAGCCTTCAGGTTTACCTACCACAGACAAAAACAGATCTATGAATAAAAACCCATTTGATTAATGAACTACACGCAATTGTTTTTACCAAATACAAGGAGGACTTCAAAAACTTGTCTCCGCTGTGAAACCACCTATCCTTGATTTTACATGTTGTTGATTTAGCAGACTGATTAAAACTTTTTACTCAGCTTAAGGGTTTTATTGTCATTGTTGTGTACTTTTAGCAGTTGAGAAACTGAAAAATGCCCCTTAAGCTTACATATTCTTAGAGCGTCACAAAAGAAAAGGTGTGTTTGGTATTAACTTAACACCAGTTCTTCAGTGTCAGTTTTTTGGACTTGCAGAGGACCACCATTTGGAAAGACAAGGGGTCGAACAAACTAAGATCAAACTAAGATCCTGGGGAATTGATGAGCTTCTGCATTGCTTTAACAGACAGGCCCCTTAATGTAGAAGTTGCATGAAGTGATTTGAAAAAGGCTTTTTCCACAATTTAGCTCCAAAATTGGTCTGGAACATCACAGACAGAAGCATTTTTCATACCAAAAACCGCAATTTCACATCTATTACAAACTGAGATGTCCGTAAAAACACAAAACTTTAGTAAAATGAAGACAGAGACGAACAGGTCGGATTATTGAGACTCACCAATAATGAATGTAATCCAGGTTTTGATTAAACGTTAAGAGGAGCTGAAGTTTAGTTTTGTAGGAGTCTTTCTTCTGAGGTTACTAAATACCTTTAACAGACAGCAGGAGGATCCATATCAGTATCTTCAAGAAGTGAGAGTTGTGTGAAGTTACACACATGGCACAACAGTGTTAAGGAAATCATAAATAAGTTAGGCTAGTAGCTACTTGGACAATTGATTAGCTTGCCGTTAGTTTAGGTTTATTCAAGATGCACTGTCCAATTTCCTTTTGTGGGTATGTCTGAATGAAGCTGTGAGGAACATGATCATGGTAAATGGTCCGCTTTTAGACAAAGCGCTTCTCATTCACCCATTCGCACACATATTCATACACCAATGGTGACAGAGCTGCCATGCAAGGTGCTGCATCGGGAACAACTTCAGTGTCTTGTCCAAGGACACTTCAACTGTGGAGGGGATCGACCCGCCAACCTTGCTATCAGAGGACAACCCGCTCTACCACCTGAGCCACAGCATCATAAAAGTGGCCTATGTCTGAATAACCAAATACCATCCATTTCAAAGCTTGACTCCATACCTGAAGAGTGCTCAAGAGAAGCTGCTTCCACGTTTCTAGGCAACAGTTTGAGCAGCGAAAAGGTTCTGACTACCGTGTCCGAATCCTGTGTCGGAAAAGCTCAGTTTTAGAGGCCTACAGCAGCAGTGAGGACATGACTTCCTTCAGTAGTAAAGGTAGCATGATGGTCATTAGGGTTGTATCAATTTTTGGGTTAGAGAGCAGGATTAGTAGCTGGGTCGGAACCAAGACCATAAGCATGAAGTTGTTTCTGTGCTTAGTTTAGTTCTGGAATGTTTTAGAGTTTGTGTCAGACTTCAGGTTTTATAGAACACCTGAATGCTGCCAGTTGGCTTTGTCGGGGTAACGAGCACCGATTATTAGCTAGAGAGAAGAAGTTGCTCCACTTTTATCGAGTTGTCAGCATTACAGGTTGGACTCAGGCCGAGGTTAAAGGGGCAACTTTAGAAGTGAACTGCTCACTTGGGGGTTAATAGCATTTGGATCCAGAAAGTTTGGAGCCGGAGTCAACTCCTGATCTCTGGAGGGCTTCTGAAAGCTACATTTATCTATAGCAGTGGTCATCTCGGAAGGTCAGAGCGAGGGGTTGTGGCCGGGGTTAGAAAGGAGAAGGGGCCTCTGTGGGTCATCCTGGCTCCAGGTCCAGGGGGTAATGGTTGGCGGTGGTCAGTTCCGGGGCAGGAGAGGGGAACCGCTCGGGCCCTCGGGCCTCTGCGGTGTCCAGGGGCCAGGCTGCGGCCAGGTCAGCGGGTGATGGATGAGACTGAGCCTGGTTATGGCAGGTGCCCACTAGCGCCGACCACTTCAGCTTAATCAGCAGGGCACTCGGACAACAGACCCCATTTAACCTCCTAATGACTGGTCACTTAATCTGGACACACACATGCACGGACACAGAGACCACACTTACACAGCGTAAAACAAGAAAACTAAATAAAATGACTTAAACACAAAGGCGCAGAAACGAGAGCCGACACAACTGAAGCTCTTGAGCTGAATGAACACAAACAAGCACATGAACACACACACACACACAAGCGCTAGCTGCTGCCTGCTGCTCTCCCATTCAGCCATTTATTGATTTCTCATTTACGAACGAAGGAACAATCGAGGCACCGGTTGTAGCGACAGATAATGTAATTAAGTCTTCACAGCTGAGTGCACTGACCTGCTACGGGCTGACACATCTGATCTGATCATCCCAACAGCTCTATCAGATGCTCATGAAGGGTCTTTTGAACACACGGTGCACTTTGTTTCCTACTTTGTGTCCATGTATCTCGGGTTTAACCATTTTATATGTGCGCGTGTTGTGAGCTGCACTTTTGTCGGCTGAGCTTCCTCCCCACAGTGACCTGCTTTCCTGCCAACCGTTGTCTCACTTTATTCTGCTTCATTTGGCAAAAGAGTGTGTCGTGTTTGTCTGCGGGTGGCTGGGTTTGTCGGAAGTATTCTACAATTTTTTTTTTTTTAAAGAGTCCGAGGTTAAAATAAAAAGTTGTTCTGACTACTTAGACGTTTGCAGAGCCGACCAACACCAACACGGTCGATATATTTTGTCGTACTTGGCACACTTGAGCCAAAAATGTGACATTAAAACTTCTCTTTGATTGTGGATTTCATTTTTCACACAGACTTTTGCTTCCATTACCCTGAAATTAGAGAACTTTTTTTTTTTCACCCAAGAATAAGACAACAAAGACCTTCAGCCATCCCCGTCAGGCTTTAATAGGCAAAAGATGCAGGGTGTCAACGATGCGTCAACAGTTTTCCTCCTTCCTGCCCCCAGATGCTGTTAGGAGCTGCGTGTGCTCAGGGCGATCACATTAGTGAAAGTAGAACGTGTTAAGTGGACAGTTAATATCGGAGGTGTGAGCGCCGATTAGCATAACGCGTTACCTGTAAAGTGTGAAGTTTGCGTATTGCGTGTTTGCCATCATTAAAGGAGATTAACAAATGGGTTCTCACTGAGCTGCAGCTGCCTTCCAGTAAATTTGCATTTTCTTTCCAGCGGCAGTCGTGTTTGCTTCAAGCTTGTCTCCTAAATAGACTCACAGTGCAAATCCATTTAGCGACCAAATCTTTATCACAGTTCACACGTTTTAATTCAATAACCAGCTGAGGTGGTGCAGGATGCTGAGCAGGAGGCCTCCAGGGGGTACATCTAGAATGCACTGGAGGGATTTCATATCTCATCTGGCTTGGGAACACTTTGGGTTGTTGCTGGCGAGAGGGAATGTCCTCCTGAGTGACCCGACTCTGGATAAAGAGAAAAAGTGACTGAGTCCTCACCATAACTTTGGTTGAGACACTGATCTCGAACAGCAATGTCCCAGAGGTAGAAAGTGTGTTTTAGCTGCACTTGAAGTATTGTTTCGAAGAAATTTGTCTTATCTTCCTGGCAGTTTACTTTCGTGGGTTCCGTCTAAAGAATCCGAATTACATTTTGTCCGTTGAACTTTCATTTGAATTTAGAAAAATGTGCAAAAAAACTAGCATTACTGCTCCTTAAACTGTGTTAGGTGCGAGTTTCTTTACATTTTTTTTTGCTGAAACTCAACTGCCAACATGACAAAATTAGCTTTTTATGTTTGGATAAAGTGAATACTGCTGTGGGACAAATTGGAGACTTCAAGTTGTTGCAAGGAATCAAATTATTTAAGTACATTTAACTTAAAAATATCAGCATTAATATCACTTATTTATCTTAATTTGGACAAACTTAATTCAATTGCATGTTACCAATTGACATCATTTATTAAAGTTGGTCCAACAATTCGCTTTTTTTTTTTTCGTGTACCTTTGTCGGACATTTCCGTCTCTCACTTAAAAGCATCTCTTTACCCTAAAACTTAACATTAAAGAAGACTGAGTATTTTTCTCTGATTAAGTCCATTTAAGTTTGTCTGCAAGTGCACTGACGTGAACGGAAACCTGTCTGAGAAACTGTCCCCCTCCCAAAAGAAACGAGTAGGAGAGACGGGTGGAAAGAGGCAGCAGAAAGTAGAAAGAGAAGCCGAAAATAGAGAGAGATATGTGGGATGAAAGAGACCTAAAGAGAGAGGAAAGGAAGAAAAAAAAATGTTCAAAAAGGATAAGAAGAAAGAAAGACAGATGGACGTGTAACAGGAAGAAGGGAGAAAAAAAAAGAGAAGGAGGAAAAGAAGGGTGGACAAGAGCGAGGAAGGAAATTGAAAAACCAGGTTGGAAACATCAAGGAAGAGATGAAAGACACAACATGATAAGGGGGAGAAATAGAAAAAGAAAAGGGGGGGATGGAGGGAGGATAAAAAAAAAAAGAAGAGGGGAGTAAGGGGGGGAGGGGGGGAGGGGTTAAGTCAAGCTGCTTGTTGTGAGTGGAAAAGGAAACTGGAAAGACAAACACGCAAAGTAACACTTGGCTCCGTGTGGATCCACGCACTCACAGAGGAGTTCTGGTGTTATAGGAATATTATAGAAAGGCTGCAGGAGCGCTGGTGGAGCAGCGGAGACAGGAGGCTCCGTGTTCGGACGCAGGAACAGGTGAGGCCCGGCGGGAGGTCTGCGAGGGGGGGAGGGGGAGGCGTGCGTAAAGTGTGCCGTCTCTCACTTTGTTATCGCGTCATGAACGCTGTTAATATGATATTAATCGCCAGGTAGGACTAGCAGTTCTGAATTTTGTTTGACTCTGATGAATACAAAACAGTTAAATGTGTTTAAAAATGATGAAATCTGATTTTATGTGAAGATATTTAGTCGTTGCTGTGATGATGGAGACTTTGCGCAGCCTCACCTCGTGGCGTTTGGATGCTGTTATGTTATGTTATTCCTGTGCAGGCATCGGTTAATCACCACTCTGTTATTATAATTATATCATATTATTGTCGCCACAATTTAAAAGTTGAGCTAAAATCAACAAGGTGGCTGATTTTCCCTCATCACTGTGTGCGCAACAGGTTGTTTCCACTCGACTTTTTTTTTTTTTTTCCAGGAGTGTCTTTTGCCTTTTTTTCATACTTTTAGGAGGTTTGATCTGAACTCTTTTTTTCTTAACGAATTCTCGATGCAGATCCTGTGGGTTAGGATGGATGGATGCCTGATTCAAAGGATGCATTATTGAATGAAGGGATTGTCACGAAATGCACTTTCTTACAACTAAAAACATAAAATAAGAATTCATTTTGCTTTTTTTAAATATCAACATTAATCTAATTTAATTTTACTCCACATGCCCCACAGTGTGAAGAGGAGGTTGTGTAATATACAGACACAATCAGACACAATAATACCAAATAAATGAGGTATTATCCATAATCTGACTTGATTGCAATTTATTTAAATACCTTTACAATCTGCCGATGCAACCTGTCGCTTCTTTAGATTTTTGAGAACAAAAATATACAGCGAATAGAGCTTGAATTCTGTGATAAATAAATGAAGTCTTTAATTTTTAAACACAAAAACAGACATTGCATTGCATGTGTACACACTGTAAGTGATTCTTAGGCTCATCGCCAGATTGTTCAACACTCAGTCTTTGACAGTTTATCAGAAGATGCCAAATATTGACTGATAAATATAACGAGCAGTAAAGGTGTTCATGTATTATACGAAAGCACAGTTACGCTAACACATATGAGTGTATGTAGTCATGTTATAATGATACAAATAAAGACAGAAGCGCAATAAACTCTACATACGAATTGACCTTTAACAGTAAAACGGACGTTCTGTGTTGCCCTTCAGGCTTATTAACAAGAATTTAGGAATGTAACAGTGATACAGAGGGAGATAAAAACACCACAAACAGGAATGAAGTCACTATTAATTAGATTTTGTCAACCGCAGACACACTGTGAGTCTTTACGTATAATAGCTGCACTAGAGTGGTTTGACCTCGGGCTTGTTATAATGGAAACTACCAGGACGGGGGGTAATGTGACATCAGGCATCTGTGTGTGCGTGTGTGTGTGTGTGTGTGTGTGTTATCTCCATGCTGCTGTTTCATGCGGTGACTCACAGCACGTTTCCGCTGTTTACTGGAATATTGCTGGAACATGTTTATGTCCTCAAGTTTTTAATGGCTACCTGAGAGCGAGTGCGGGAAGCGTCTGAGTCCCCCTTTTTTCTCTTACTAAAGTGCTTTATAAAAGTTGATTTATTTTTGTTTCTTGCGAGTGTTCTTTCGTTTGCCTCAGAGCTGACGCTCGCTGTTGGCCAAAAGTGACGTACGCAGCAGTGAAACAGGCTCACATGACCCGACTGCTCAGTGCACAGTCAGGAAAAAGAACAACAAACAGATGAACAAATGTGAACTTTCGGTAAACTGAACTTTTCTGAAGTTTCTGCACAACTTTTTTTTTTTTTGTGCGCATATTCTTGATTACTTATCGTATCCAGATACGTCAATATCATTTATTCCAGATGATCCACTGGAACTGCGTTTGACTTTAAAGACTCTTCATCAGTTTCCCAACAGAGATGTCAGACAAGAAGAAGAAAAAAGTCTCATAAATTTAAGCTTTGCCACGTTTAGTGAGTGGCGTTTCACCACCACATAACAAAAACAATCTAAAAGAGTCCAGTTAAAGATTTCTAAATGGCTGATATAAAGGTTTTTCAAGTAGAGTGTGATAAAAAAACAAATAATAAGGCTCAATCCACCATACTGGGAACGCTAAATGATATGTTTCCTTGGTCACAATAACATCAAAACCTCTCCTACGTACAACTGTGCTTTACACATTCATCTAGAGCTGGGAGGTGGTTCGCTTATCTTAGCATAAAGGCTAAAAGCAGGGGAAACAACTACCCTAGCTCCTCCCAAAGTTAAAAAACATGGCTGCCAGACTATGTGGTTGACTCATCTATCCGCAAAGGTTAAGTCAAGTCGTGCTGTTTCTTGCGACTCTAAGACTAAAGATACACGTCATCAGGGGTGTTTTTGGGACACGGAAAGGAAACCGATACAGGCAATCCCCTCTAATACACCTGCACAAGTCTTGGTCCTTCCGCTGCCAGATTTCAAACTAACATGACACCAGCATGTGTTTCCACAAAAAACTGAAAGTGAGAAATAAGCCAGCTGGATCCATCTTCATTAGATTAGTTCCTCAGGAGTTTTTCAGTTTAGTTTTTTAAAAAATGTTTCTGAAGTTTTTCAGGAGTTTCCCCGACACGATTCCTTCTAAACCCTGCTTAACCAGGCAGTGAATAGGAAGCATGGAAATGATGCATCCTGTTGGCATGCACCATTGGTTACTGTGCCTGAATGATGTTCAGATGTTGATATTTTGCAACATGTTGAGTATTTCCCCATGTGTCCAGTCGGCTTCTTGCATAAGAGTGGTGTCGGTCTTGTCATGTCGCTGCAGCAGTAGAACTTACGATCAAATCATTTGCAGCAGCGGATACCATTTGTGTGTCTATATATTGGAAGCACTAGTTCAGAGGTAAGGAAACAGGAAGTCCAATGCCTCCCAAAGCTTCACCACAGTGCTTCTGTTGCCTAAACCAAGATAGAAGTCAGGAGCTCGGTTTCTAAACACCACCAGTGAGTCTGGTCCAGCTCAGAACCTCTCTTCATTCATTAAGGAAAAACAAACTAGCTCTGAACATGATCCAGTTGGCAATTACATCTCAGCACAATGCAATTTAGTGATGGATAAAACACATTTCTCTAAGATTTGATTGGCTGGAGAGGCCCTGATTCATGTTGTGTTAAATCCAGACATTAGCTCCGCTGTCGTTATTTTAAATCTCACGTTGTCGGAGCAAAATGTTCTGAGAATGGCCTCATGTCCAAATCATGTACGTCAACATTACCGCACCTTAACATGAGACCTGAAGGCATTGTGTGTGTGTGGAGGAGTGTGTTAAGTTGCCCCTTAATGAAGAGTGTGTTTGGTTGCGTGCTGAGGACTCTGTGATTAGCCATAGACACTGAGGGGGGAGTTCATGTGGAGGGTGACTGTCTGGTTTGGGTATTGCTCGAGTTTACCCTTGGCCTTTCTGCTACAGCCATCTGTTGAGAGTGTCAAGATGAACCCATCTGTGTGTGTGTGTGTTGGTGTGTGTGTGTGTGTGCACAGCAGGGGTGGATTGGCAAGATTAGGGGAGTTGGCTACCACATAACCCCCCGCCGCCCCCCTTCCACGACCGACGCACCTCCACCCCTTCTCTTTTCGAGGGCCTCGACCTGACGCATGCCACGCGTTGTCGGCTGTCCCCCACACACACACACTCACACACACACTCACGGTTGAGGGGATCATGGTTGGGTCTAACCTGCCTAATTCTCTCTAATGGCTTCTCTATTCAGGGATTAACTCCCTAAATCCACACACATACAGAGGGTCCGCCGTGCACTGCCCTCCAGTATAACCGTCGCGGTAACACACAGCCTCGCACACACAAAGGAAGTGGACAATAGCTGATCTCTTCACAGTGAATTGGCGAGGCATCAAATGGCCTGTGGGCTGCAATTAAAATGTTTGGGACTCAGGGGATGACTGGAGGGGAGAGGAGGACCGGGGGGGAAGCCGGGAAGGCAGGAGGAGAAAGAGGAGGAGGAGGAGGGAAAGGAGAGGAAAGTGTTTAACACTCGGGAGAACTTTATCAGGATGAACTCTCTCTCTCTTTGTGTTTCCTTTTACAGGGCTTTCTCTTGGGAATCTGTTTGGTTGTTTTATTGGAATTCTCTGTGCTGTTGTTTTGTTTTTTTTCCTCCAGAATTCAGAGATAAGATAATTTCCCGACTGTAACACGGAAACACTCCCCGCTGAATCACTCAAATATCAATCCTCACAAACACCGGAAGACAACTTGATTTGGTCAGCTCTGACCCAAGTCAACACATGTGTGTCACGCCGAGGCGCTCTGTAACCTTTTTTTGTGTTTTCGCTCTTATCAAACCAGGTCGTCTTGCCGAGATCCAGATCGGTTATTCAAGAGAGACCAGAGAACAAAAAACGTCCAGAAAAAAAAAGGATCCATACAGGTCAGTGTCCTGTTACAGCAGCACACGGGTGCATTCGGTACATAAACAAGCACGAACATGACAGAAAATGGAGGGAATGTCGCTTTTATGGCAAATTTTAAAGCGTGAACATGTGAGTGATGGTCAATGCTGGCATTACTTACGGTTTGGAAAGCGTGACAAGATGGAGAAGTTGAATGTTTAGATGTACAGAACAACTGAAACAGTGAAGACCAGCATTCTTGATCTGCGTTATTCGGCTTTAGCTGCTAAAACCGGTCACTTTCAATTCTTTTCATGTTTGGTGTGGCAGAATTTGAGTTTCCCCGGATGAACTAAAACCACAAACTAGGCCTCTTCTTCTCTTAACATCACTACTGAACCCCTCTTAATGCTCTCTGGGCCGAATGGGAGCAAATCCTCCCCAGAAGAAGAGCAGAGATATGTTTGGGCGTCCACATACTTTTGCCGGTACAGCGTATGTAAGCAAGCTGCCAGATCCCGACCGCTGTAAGTGTTGCACACCCGCTCCAAAGGAATGTGAGGTGTTAATCCCACCTGTAGCCCCTAAAGCCCCTTCACCCATCTCCATCCTCTGTCTCTGTCTTATTCCCCCTCTCCTTTCTCCTCTTCATGTTTTCAAAAGCTCTCCCAGATGGCGGATTTCAGGAGAACTAACTCCCGAGCGTAGTAGAAAGTTTATGTAAGGAGAAAAGTGTGTGTGTCCTCTTGCGTCTGTGTGTGTGTGTGATAGAGGCCCTGTGTTAAACTAACAGAGACCCAGGAGGTCTTCTGGCTCTCCTTTGTCCCTCCTCTCCGTCTCCTGCAGGCATGCATGCAGGGCCGCCGCAGAAACAAAAAGACACATTTCAGTGTGACTTCAGAGCCTGTTTGTGTGTGTGTGTGGGGTAAAAAAAAACTACCTTTACAGACATCCCACCCCACCTACTGCAGATTCCCCCACTGATATGGGTCCCCCTCCACCACCACCACCTCCACCTCCATCCTCTTACAAAGAATGAGGGAAAACTTTGGTGTGGTGAATGGAAGTGATCATTTTTATGGGAATGTTTGATTTATCTTCCACCGAGGGCCGTAAAATGTGAGTATTTTACGGTGATAGTTACGACATAAATGCTGCTGCGTAATATTCATAGCCACATTTTCCATTTCAGCTCGTATGTCTGGGCAAACTAAAGGAACATTTCACCTCCTGTATGTGTGGAGAAAAAAAAAAGGCTTTTGTTGCTCCACATAAAAACTGTTTATTCATGTGATCAGTATTACGTGTGTGTGACATGACTCAATACATAACTATGCACACAATAACGGGCAATGATGTCGCATAGGATCTGTGCATTTGAAACACATGCATACTCTTGCATTCATCTGAAAGCATCTAATTGAGCGTCCTGGTCACTTTTGTGCAAAAGTCTCTTCAGCAATCGGAGTAGGTCACACTTAATATCACTTTCAACACAGTTTAGAGGAGGCTTTTTTTATTTTTTAAGTTATTTTTTTTGGCCTTTATTACAGAGGACAGTTGAAAGTGGGCAGCAAAGGGCCTTGAGCGGGATTTGAACCCATGGCCCCTATACATGGGTCGCCAGGTGAGCTATAGCAAGAGGAGGCTTTTTAACTTTATTTTTCTTATTTTAGCACCAATATTGTCCTGATAAACATCACAGAGAGGGATAAAGACATAGTCTACAAGCTAAAATCATGAGGTTTTGACAAGAGCTGAAGTTCATTTCTTACAGTTTGTTTGTTAAGTCATTTGTTACGTCGAGTCCTGAGCTTCATCTGGGATATTTTAATTCAACATTTCTTTAAAGCAGAAGTTAGATTCTCACCACAGTGGCTCATCAGTGTTTAGGACATCATAAAGAAACCAGACTATTAGTCATTTGGACACTTTGATAAGCTCGATATTAGTTTGTGTTGAGATTAATGAAGAAGTGACGTCTGTCAGACAGATGGATTCAGTGATGTTGTGTATGCTGGATTTGAAAAGGGCTTTAGTACACGTACACATGGAGAGCGTGAGCAGTGTGAGCTGGTTAATAACAGAATCTTTAGTGGTGAGTGTTTGAAGTGATTGCTTAGAAAAATGACTTTTTAATTGGGATTTGTCACGACAGAAATCATTTCTTGAGAAGTTATTTAAGCAGTTTAAGCAACTCTTCCTGAGAAATCGCTGTTTTTTTTAGGGGGTAACAAAAGAAAATCAAAATCATGACTAAATGCTGCTGAAGTGTGCCGTCACCATGCAACACACTCTCACTAACAACTATAAATAATTAGTCACAGAAGTGGGTTATTCATATTAAAACGGACGACCCACTTGACAACACTGTCATTGTCCAGCATCACGTCACCCAGAAAGTACTTGTTTGTGCAAAATAGCTCAACATGATGATACACTTTATGTGCAATCAGTTTAAAAAAAAAAAAAAGAGACACCTCTCTCTGTTTCATATCCGTCTCTTTGGGCTTTCTCTCGCCAGCGCTGTTTCTGTCTCTGGTTGTTTTGCACGGGGAGGAATCGCTCGGTTGTAAAGCATCAACATGTCCGACAGCTGTGGGACAGATCTGCAGCTGTGTGTGCGTGTGTGTGTGTGTGTGTGTGTGTGTGTGTGTGTGTGTGTGTGTGTCGGGGTCGTCCGTTGGCAGGAAGCAGTAGGCAGCGAGTGATGTGGTCAGACCCTCTGTCACCAGAGAGAGAGAGGGAAGGAGAGGGAGAGAGGTCCGGTGTGTCTCTCTCTCTCTCTCCTCGTCTTCTTCCTGTTGCTTGTTTTCTTTTCCTGATCATCATTCTTCATTAGAGAAAGAAAAGAAAGAAAGAAAAAAAAAGGGCACACAAACAGACGACGGCTCATTTAGTCCTCTGAAGGCTGATGATTGTCAGACCGGTGCTGATATGACGGCTTTTGCAGTTTTCATGTCAACAAAATGGGACAGAAATGATTAATATGCAGCTTTTTTTTTTTTTTTCCCCCTTCAGAATTGAGTGTTATGTGTTTTTTTTTACCCCCCTGGATGACTGCTGGGTTCTGTGTTGTAGAGGCAAGAGTCAGGTTTTTGAAAGACAGTCATCATTTTAAGAATAAATTCATTTACAAATAAATATTACTATAACCTAATCAACAAATACAGCACACACATATTGACTTTTTTGAAAAATTACTCTCCCCAATTTATAATAAACACAGAATAAATCAAATGCATCCTGTCCTTTATGTCAAACTTGACTTGTTTTTTAATTAAAGGATTGAATAATCTTCACATTATTTTTCAATCTTCTTTTTATTTTCTGTCAAATCTAATTTTATTTCCATGTTTTCTATCTAAGGATTCATTTCCTCTCCATCTTTCTGGCTTTACTATTTTATTCTTCAGGCTCTAATTTTCTTTTCAGCGTCGTTTCCATTCTCACGCTGACCTCCGCCGATCTCTTATTATCCAGTAGAGGGAGAAGGAGGAGAAGAAAAAAAAAAAAAGCTAATGAAACGCACAAGAAAAACGCCGAAAGAGGAATAGTGGCTTCTCCTGAAATGATTTATTTTTATAAGAGAGGCTTCGAGAGGGGAAAAGACAAAGAGAAAAAAAGTGATGGAAAAAAAAGAAGTAAAGCGAGAGGTCAGTGTGGAAAATCATTTTTGTAAATAGAACGTGGAAATCAAAGGGAGAGAAGGGGACGAGGAGGGAGGCGAGTGAGTAGGAGGTAAATTGAGGGAGTCAGGGGGACAATTAGATGGGAATTTCCAGTGTTAGTGAGAGAGTGAGCTTTTGTTATAACAGGCTGAGTGAGAGCGAAGACTGTTTTTCTTTTTTTTTATGCGTTGCTGCTGAACTGATGGCTGAGAATGAGATAGAGTCAGAAGCTCCAGACACAGCGAGTTTGCATCTCAAGGTCGAAGAAGCTCCTTTAGACGAGAATTCTGACCAAAAATCTGATGAGGTCAAGATGTGTGAAGAAATTCTTTGTAAAACTTTTCCCGACAAATGCATAGCATGTGCAGTTCAGCTAATTAAGAACACGACTCTGTGAAGGAGCCTGTTGAAAGAGTTTTTAAAGATTCATGTGAAAAATCTTCTTTCAGTGTTGAACAAAGGAGGAAACAAGAAAAACAACACTCCTACAATACTGTTCTGTTTCCAAAGCCAGCTTTAAGGATTCTTAAGATAAATGCACCAATAGGAGTTTAAATCATTTAGTGCTTATTTTACAAGTTTTAATCAATCAAGGAGCTACATGAGGATGAATCTGCGTGCCGTAGCCTAACTCCTGACTGAGGTGCGTCTTCCTTTTGATTAGTCTTTCTCCAGCCTAAGTGTTTGTTACTCAACTCTACCATACCTTAACTATAGGTTGTTTTTTTCCACAACCACAAAGAGCTCGTGTGACATAACGTGCTGCAGAATTGTGCAACGTTCTGGTCTGGTGATAAGGCTTTACCGAAATATGGGGGCGTTAGTTTGGGTTTTCTTTTCCACTAAATATGGTAAAGATGAAGTGCTTTAGCGTCATACATTTTGTTGTTTTTTTATTGTTGTTGTTGGTCTTTTTCCCCCTCTTAAATCCAACCTGATTGTAATTTCTTTTTTGTTCTTTTGCTTTTGCATGTTAGCCAGTAAAGCATTTTAAAAATTTGTGTTTAAATTAAGCCACTTTGAAGGAGAGAGCATTAAAAAAAATCAAAAAGATGCAGAGGTTTGCGAAGAGAGAAAGAGAAGCAGAGAAAAGTTATATGAAAGAGAGGAGAGAGAGTAACAGAGAAAGGGTGAGAGACATAGACAATAACAGAGAGAGTGCACTTTTAAAAGCAATAAGAGCAGATCAGTTCTGCCCCCTAGAGGCGGTGTGTGTGTGTGTGTGTGTGTGTGTGTGTGTGTTTGTGTGTGTGTTTGTGTGTGTGTTTTCCTGAGGAAGAGAGGGGCATCCTGTGATAGTGACTCAATGCTTCCCCCCACAACACACACACATGCACACACACACGCACACATATGTTGTTGTTGTTGTTGTTTACTCTTTTAAAGATATATCCCAACACACGCAGACACAACGCTGCCATCACGGCCGAAAGAAATCTGTATGTTAATGCAGAGAAAAAAAGTGTGTTTTCAGTGTTTTATGTGTGTGTGTGTGTGTGTGTGTGTGTGTGTGTGTNTGTGTGTGTGTGTGTGTGTGTGTGTGTGTGTGTAGCTCATGGCCTCAGGTGAAAGCGCCTGCTGCTGCTTCCTCGCAAAGAAAAGTGTGTGTGTGTGTGTGTGTGTGTGTGTGTGTGTAGGAGGAGGAGGAGGAGGTAGGAGGAGCCAGGAGGAGGAGGAGTTAGGGGCGTGGCTTAGAGAGAGCAAGACAGACTAAGTAAGAGAGATGTTTGATTTTGTCAGGCATTTGAACAGGACACCAAGTGGATCAGACACACACTTTGGTGGACGCACACACCCACCAACACACACAGTCACACACACACACACACAGAGAAAACACAATCTGACCAGTGTGGAGTATCGCAGCAGGAAAAAGGACAGAAGGGGGAGAACTGCACCTGTCCTCACAACACATATAGAGAGAGGATCCGACCGGTCGTCCCTATGTGTGGATGGGACCAAAGTTACACGGTAAGGACGGAGCAGCTCCTCACTTAACACATTTTAACTCAAAACAAACAAAAAAAAGGAGAAGAATTAAAAATAATCTACATTTTTATTTCAAGTTTTTTTAAACAGTATGATTGGATCTTTTTTCATTTTTGCCTTTTTTCTATTTTATTTTATTTTGGCGTTAGAATTTCTAAATTGTGAGAACAGACAAAATTTAACTGAGACAATTTTGGAATCTTTTTCCTACTTTTAAGCTGAAATCAGATTTTTTTTTTCAGAAACTTTTTACATCAAGATTTTTTCTTGCTGCTGGAGATTTTCTCACTCTTTAAGGTATTTTCTAGTTGTCAGCTTTGGGATTTAAGGCCTTTTTTCTTTTTCTTTTTTGCACACTTTACCACATTACTATTCAGTTTGTTTAACAGAAACAACTCTCAGTGAAGTGTCCCCCACATCACTGAGAATGTGACGACTTCTCCACCTGGATTAAAGTGCGATTTGTTGTTCCAACATCTGCCCGATTTGTTTAAATCACTCCTTGATTCGTGTGGACGCTGCCTGCCTGCCTGTGTGCAGACTCTTTTGTATTTTCAGTTGGTCTAATTGCACAAGAGGTTGATTGTTTCTTGGTTCTTGGTTTCACTATTAGTTTTCGATGTTGCAGCTGTTATGCAAAGAGGATTCTGAGTTTGAGTTGAGCTGAAATATTGAGAAAAAATGTTCCCACGTCCGATCACTTTTTCACGCGTTTGATTTAAAAGGCAAATGGAGCAGAAACTGTTGTTCCCCCCCGTGCGAGAAGGTGCAGCCGCTGTCTGGGAGAGCTTGCTGGAAATTTCAGTTTTACAAGTCAAATAGTGGATTTTGTGGGATTTGATTGTCATTTCTGAGGATTTGTTTTGTTGCAACGTGATGAGTTCCACTGTTAAAGTCAAGATTTGGACTTTCTGAAGCTGTGTAGATCTGATTTTTGTTCTTGATTTAGGTTTGGGTACCTTTTTTTTTTATTTTTTTTGTGCAAGTCAGGAACAGGAAAGTCATGCAAAAGCTCAACAAGCATCATAATTACTGCTGAGGATGTTTTCAACATTGTTTGACTCCTGAAAGAGATTTTTAATAAATCAGGAAAAAAATCTTTGAAATCACTCCTTGCAGCTAGCAGAGGTGGTCGGGGATTATCTCTGCGTGTCATTTCATCGTCTTTAGTTTAGAGAAAGAAGTCGTTAGCTGTGACTGACTGGAGCCAGTTGGATGTGAAATAATTTTCTTTCTTGCGGCTTTGGAAGAATTCGCAGAGCCGAGTGTGGTCACTGAAGATCCGTTGCTTTCTGCTTTCTGCTCGTCTGCGTGGGACAAGCCGGCATGTTTGTCCCTGTGTGGATATCTGCCTCTGTGTGTGTGTGTGTGTGTGTGTGTGTGTGTGTGTGTGTGTGGGATTGTCTTGGGTGGGATCGCGTTTGAAGTTTTGTTTGCGCTGCTGTGGCCCCCCAAATGGAAAAGTTTTGACGCTCCCTTCCTCATCACTCCCACCACCACCACCACCACCGCCACCCCCCGTCCATTACCAACACACACACACACACACACACACACACACACACACACGCTGGGAGTTGGGATGATTTGCCGGTTCCGCTGCAGTGCCACTCTGCTTCCAATTTTAGCTTCATTCAGACACAGACAGCGTTTCCTTCCTCTGTCTTCAACCCCGGAGAGAAATGGGGAGGAGGAGGTGGAAGGAGGGAGGGAGGGGGAAGAAACACGGGAAATATCACTTTTTTTTTTTTGGGTGGGAAATTTCTCCTAAATGTAAATTCTTGTCTGAGTTGCACTGTGTGAAAATTACTGAAATACAAAATACAGGAGGAAAACTCTAAATAGGAAATATGGAAACTCTGTTTGCTTCAGCGAGGAAAACAGATTTATCCAAAACAAACAAAAAGAAACTGCTCAAACACACTTTCTCTCCCTTTTTTTAAACATTTCAACTGCTCAAAAGTGCGTTTTATTGAAAATATGCAGCAGATGAAGTAAATATTCTTGCATTCAAACAACTGATTGTTAGAATCAGTTCCGATTTTATCAAATAAAATCACCAAATCCTTCATTTAATCAGGGATTTGCACAATTGTTTTATTTTAAATCTACTTGCGAGACACGTGTTGAGCTCCTCTGTCAGTTTTCTTTATTGTGTTTGGCTCCTATTTTAAATTTCACCTTGTGTGTGTGTGTGGTTTTTTTTTTAAAACTGATTTAAAGAAGTCAATCAGTTCCATTAATGTTTAAGCTTACAAACAGATTGCTGCCCCTGTGAGCGGGAGAAGGGTCGTCTGAGGTGTTTAATGTGATTTTGTCCGAATCAATGAATAACATTAACGGGAAAGAAGGATCGCAGCGTGTTTGTTTGGCGTCCCACGTTGTTATCATCGTCATCACGCTTTCTACTGGAGTTCTACGGATGTGAATGAATGAGGAAGGGAATGAGTGAATGTGGGTTTTTTTTTTTTTATCTCCTAATTGTTTCTCAAATTAGTTAACATTTAGTCTAAATAGTTGACAAACAGCTTCCTGTCTGTTTGTGTGTGTGTGTATGTGTGTGTGAGACAGTAGTGTTAGTCAGACCCCCTTCATTACTGAGTCACCACACATAATAATCGCAGCTCTTCCTCTCCCGCTTTTGTCTTTCCTCGTCTCTTCGTTGCTCCGTTTTTTATGTTCTTTTATGTCTTTCCTCTTTTCTTTCCTATCTTACTCCTCCCTCTTTCCACTTCTCTATCTGTGATTTTTTTTCCTTCCCTCCCCCCCACATCTTATCATCTTATTTGTCTTCATTTGACTTCTTCTTTCTTGCGTTCTTTCATTCTTACTTCTTTTCTCTTTTTCTATTCCTCCCTCCTGTTTCCCACCTCTTTCCTTCACTTCCTTTTTCTTTTAAAGTTACCTTCTTTTCATTAAATCCTTTCTTCTGAATTTCAGCAGCGACATCGCTGCACTTTCTGAAAGATTTAGAGATAAAACAACTCATGTTTCTCCCTCTTCCTCTCTCTTTTACCCCCGTCCCCGACCAGGCGACCTCTCATAGCTCGGCCATGTTGACCAGTGAGGGGGCGCACACCATGGAGCAGGACGACACGCACCACGGAGCCAAGATGGCCTCCACCGCCACCAGCACGGGCTCGGACGGAGCCGAGACGATGACAGACACCGACGTGGACATGGAGATGGATATGGAGGAGGCAGACATGACGCAATGGACGGAGACGGAGTTCGAGGAGAAGTGTACGTACATCGTGAAAGACACGGCGTGGGAGGCGGGACCAGACGGTGACGCCGCGATGACGACGACGACGACGACGACCAGAGCCGAGGCGTCTCTGCCGCGAAACCTGGCCTTCAAACACCTGGCTGGCAGCAAGGAGGTCAGACTCACATCTACACACACACACACACACACACACACTTGGCAGACAGACTAACTTTCTCCTCAATTTTTCATACACACTCAGCCGGAGAAAGCCATCTGTAAGTGCACACAAACGTGAGTCAGAGGTGGGTCATGTAATGAAGAGGGGCTCATGTCTCGTTGTAAAACTTCACACACACATATGGAGGAATCCGTGTGGGTGTGGGAAACGCCAGAAGCAGAATTTAAACACATGCACGGTGCAGTTTAACTAACTTCTATCCATCCATGAAAACCCATTTATCTTCTGAGGGGAAACGGCGATGGCTCGATCCCAAGCGCTGTGTGTCATATTCCATTCAAGTCCTCGTTTAACCGCCTGAAGTGCCCGTCCCGGCAGGCAGGGGGCGCAGTGCGGCGTCTCAACAAGCACATCAAATTGTGTGATTATTTTTAAGCTCCTAAATGGCAAAATTAAAGAGGTTTGATGTGAATTTTGGCCACTCATAGGCTCAGCTTTGACTTCTTCATGAGGGTCAACCCCCCGGAGCCGTAGATTTTGGTCATTTTTACTAGACAGGGACACGCTCCCTCTGTAAATCATCCTCAGCTCACCAATCACCCTCTGTTTGACCCTTTGACAAAACCTGGAAGGATAACGTTTCTGCCATTGATCAAAGTGGAGATGAAAAAGTCAAAATATCAACCAGTCAAAGGTTGAGGTTGTATAACAAGGAGATAACGCAGAGAATCGAAATGACACTCTGGGAATGTGATGAAGTGAAAAACAGTGAGCGCTTCGCTTCTGAGTGGTTGACAAGTTAGTCACTAATTTGCATTTGGAGATAAGTTTCATTTGGTGTTTGCGTTTAAGTCGGAACACCTCGAGGCTGATTAGTGTTGAAGAATGATCCAAACACAAGTCAGATACGCGGCTGAAACCACGATAAAAACCTCTATCTGGGTTACGTTTCGTGCAGGGTCACGTACGTGAAGTCTCGCATCAATGCTGTGATTTTTAAGGAATTTCGGACCAGAAAAAAAAAGTGCATGACTGCAGGTCAAAAGGCTGCGACTTTGTCAACTTTGACACTTTGAGAGTTTCTCAGTTAAATGGCTTGATTACATAGATTTTCTCATCAGGGGTTTATCAACGGGAAACTAAGGAAAGACCCACAGAGAGCGAGAAAGAGAGAAAGAGAGGAGTGCGTTTTGTTTACAAGCTGATACGCTATCAGATAATATTTGAGGCCGAGAGAGGAAGAAGGGAAAGGCTGAGGATCGCAGTTTGTCGTGATCAAAGAAGGCTTCGTTTAGGGATTGTAAAAACTCTGATTACTCGCGTACACACTTACACACCCTCATGTCTGGTCCCAAGGAGGAAAAAAAAAAGAAAAAAACGGGGGGAAAGGGGGATTTCCAACGTCACCAGGGAACAGAGGGGTTTGGGAAAGACTGGTGTTTGCGTGGGTTCAGCATGAAGAAAAATGCGAGTGTGTTTCTCTTACCATCCGTGGCTGGAGCCTGACGTCTAGTCACCACATAATCCCCCTCGCTTTTCTCCTCTTCCTCTTCCTCTTCCTCGTCTTCTCAAGAAGAATACAAAAGATGTTTTTTTTTTTGAGCATGTGGATGTCTCCCTCTGAAGAGTCTGAGGTGGCAGCCGTTTTGGGTTTGATGTGGCGACGGGTGGAGGTGTGACGAGAGATTTTCAGAGGAGAGTTTTTCCGCACACAAGGACACACACACACACTCAAATGAAGTGATGTGTGGAGGTGGTTCATTAATCATCCTCGCTGCTGACAGCTGGTTGATGCTGTGTGTCTGTGAGTCTTTGAAAAAAGACTTAATGAGTCTTAATGATACATATCGCTGACGGATGTGCACGAAAACACGTACGCGGCCCCGAGGATGTGCAGCGTTACCCCGTTCAGGATGCTAAAGTGTAGCGCGTGAGGCTTCATTGTTGTCAATCTGCTTTGTCGTTTTATTTCAAAGCCGCGTGTGTGTGTTCGTGCAGGTGGTCGGCGTGTGCAGCAGGGAGTACATCCCCAAAGGAACCCGCTTCGGTCCCCTGGTGGGCGAGATCTACACGGCAGACAGCGTCCCCAAAGACGCTAACCGGAAGTACTTCTGGAGGGTGAGTACACACATTCAAAACACGCACACATGCACGACAAAACACACACACACTTCCTCAGAAGCCGGAGGGACCCCTTCCTCTGACGTCACGCCCGTCTAAAGTCAGTCAGTGGAACAGGAAATTGGGCTTGCTGTTTTTTCTGAGAGTGTGTGTACAAGAAACAGAGATGGGGATGTGATGTCACCTTCACACAAATAACATGTCACACTGTGGTTCCTGTAAGTCCACACAGTCTCGCACACACACACACACACACTCACACACACACGCTGCTTTTGACAGAACACACTCCATCACTACCAGTAACTGACAAGTGAGACGACACACCACTCACAAACCACCTACCTGACCACCGCCTACACACTGCACACGTGTGTGTGTGCGTGTGTGTGAGTGTGTGTGTGTGTGT